>NC_092860.1:109802472-109838436 GCF_032062135.1 Pyxicephalus adspersus | reverse complement strand
GGTATGAATGGCACATGAGTGATCAGAAGGGGAATAATCTTTCAAAATCTTTTTTTTCTTAATTTTCCTCCTTTTAAAATTGGGTGCGTCTTATATTCCGGAGCGTCTTATACGGAGAAAAATACGGTGTGTGTGTATATATATATATATATATATATATATGTTAAAATGTATTGAATCTGTGGATGATATAAACCAGTAGATGATATAAAATAAGCTTGACAATGCTGTATCACCCATACTTGTACATATATATATATATATATATATATAGTACTCATTCATGCTGCAAGAGACAATTATTAGAAAGAGAAAAACTGACCTACCAAGGTATAATGTAAACCTTCTCCATTTTGTCTTTCCATCATTACTTCCATTCTGCTATGAAAATGGCTTTCGTCTTTCTGGGTTCTTTGTTAAAGAACAAATACAATAAAAATGCAAGGAGTCATACAAAAACTTCATTAAGACAAACTGCCTAAGTAGATAAAAGGATGATCTCTTCTTTTTCTCCCAAGTCCCAATGCTCTTCACTATTAGTAATTGTTTTTTTAAGTACAAAGACAGAAGGAAAGATAGGCTCTCACTGCTTACTTTCAAGCTTTTTGCGGCAAAAGGTAAGTTCCTAAACGAGGACCTGGTCCTATTCTCTGCCAGTTTTTTTGATGGGTAACAAAACTAGGCAATGTACAGCTGGATGGTGGAGTCAGGCTCTAAATCAACGGCCTACCCAGTATTTGAATCCCAGGGCTTTTTGCATTTTGGTTAGCCTGGATCTAAGTAAAGTGGACATGCATGTACCTAGCGTTTATATTTTTGTTTATAAATATGGTTCACTTTGAAGAAAGGATTGAATCTTCTCTTTTCATCTTCATGAAACAAGTAAACATTATGGGATACTTGTGCAGCACCTGCCACATCTATTTGTCATCCTACAGCTTCTAGCCAAAAAGAAATACCCTTTTGATTATTAAAAATGACAGTAAAAGTCAGCCTTGCCCGGCACCCTTGTCATAAATGCTCTGTTGCAAAAATTACATAGGCTAAATGCTGTATGCTTACGTAACCTAGACATATGGGGATATTTGTTTATGATTGTTCCTTCCCATATCCTTTAGCAGGCAGGCCAATCCGTATTTTCTGTCAAATTTACTCTATATTCTCCTGGGTAAAGCAGTATTCCCAAATGCAATGTTCAGCTACTATTTTGCCAGTGCTGGCTGCCAGTCAACCCGTGCTGGCAACATATAATACACATTTTAGCTTCCAAGTTATGTTTTACCTTACAGAGAAGAGAAAAAAACCTTTGACAGTATCTTCTTCCTATCTAAAAGCATGAAGCAACATATAAATATTTCTATAAAGATTACAATTAAATATCATAAATAACTATTGACATGGAAATTGAACCATGGTTTGCATATAGTTATTGCCTAAAGTCGTAGTTTTTTTTTTTTTCTTTAGTCTAGTTACAAAACTTGAGAGCAGTCAGTTCAGATAGAACATGTAATTCAGTCACCCAACAGCAATAAACATTGAAGTATTGAACACCTAGAAAAGCCCTAAATTTGCAGGCTGTTTGAAGGTAAAAATCAAACTCAAACTGTGATAAACAATTTATAATATAGAGATGTAGAAATATGGAAAACAGAAAGAAAACAGTGATAATACCCTTAGGAAAAAACAATCCGATTCGTGCTGCAGCTATATGTGGCTGTGGATTGTGTTTTTTTCTGTTTACTCCAGCGCTGTGGAGTTTCTTTTATAAGCACAATAGAAATATTATAGAAAATTTGTTACATATTAACCATTGGCACCTATAAGAAAAGTAGCTAAAAAAATCGATCAGAACCCAAGCCACAGGTAAAGTCTTTCCAGGCACAAACATCAAGGTAAAATACACTGACATAGTGAAGATAAAAAAAAATGAAAAGAAATGAAAAACACACAATCTCTAGTCTGCAGTCCTTTGGTACGAGGTTGGCTGCAAGAATACAACAAGAGTGGAATTTTAAGCAGATCAATGCCGTGGGCATCATGTAAACAAAGAGAGAATCACAAGGTGCTGTTTTATTGCTACAGCCTCCAGAATCTCATATCTTGAGTTTATCTGTGGACCACTAACGTCCACCATGTACAGGTGTTTGTTCAGTCCATGATATCATTTATTTAAAGATTGCCTTTGGAGACCAGACAGATTCTAGCAAAAATCCCCTACTGTCCATTTTTTTCTTAAATCAAGGTGAAAACAAATATTTTATCCATTAATCATATATAAGATGTGAAAATGAAAATCCTTTAAAAGATGTAAAAGTAAAAAAGATTAAAAAAAAAAACATTGGAAGGAAGAGAAAATAGGTGCGTTGTATACAAAAGGATTCTGGAAACCCGTGTAGTTTTTTGTACACCAATCTCCCTTTGTAGTTTTTGTATTTAGCCAAGTGATTCTGTATACAATCCTCTGTATTGATAAAATGTGATGGGGTATGTCATTTTATTTCAATTTAAGATGTTTTATTGCTGTCCTATCAAAGCAAGAGATTTAGGGAAATTCTTCAATGGTGACATTTGTTCCTGTAACAGCTTTTTAAGGTGTTTTTTTCACTTTGTAATGATGTATCCTTATTTCCAGGACTGAAAGTGAAGGAAATTTCCCCATTGGTACACAGGTGGATAAAGATACCTTAATAGGGTTTTTATTCCTCCCCTACATTATCTAAAACTAAAAATGTTTTTTGGAAATTTGTAATGGAGATGAAAAATGAGGGCAATCTTGTATCTGTCAGGAATCCAATGGCTTATTTTGAGTCAATAGGTCTGATTTATTAAAGCTTTCCAGAGCTGGAGAAGATACACTTTCATCAGTAAACCTGTATAATCCAGAAAACCTGGAATCGATCTGGTCCAGGATTAAAAGCATTTGTTAAAGAATAACTTTTAAGAAATTCATTCCAGGTTTGCTTGATCATCCATGTTCACTGATGAAACTGTATCTTCTCCAGTCTTGGAGGGCTTTAATAAATCGTGCCCAGGGTTTTAGAAAGCACTAATGAGAGCCAGGTAGCCAGCAATGGTAGCCTTTCCTACTGGGTTTCTGTTAAAAATGATGGTCAAGAAAAAAAGGAAAATCAATACTTTCTTGCTTTATTTTAACCAAATAGATTCTAAAATCATTGTTTATGTACCTCTTTAATACTGTCAGTTAAATATACTGCTGTATTAGCTTGCTGTCATATTCTATGCAATCATTGTTTATGATCTTATAATGCAGAACAGTATTTTCTGTAATGATAAGTGTTCCAAATTATACTGCTTACTTCTTATAATAAAATGAGACCTATCGTTAAGCAAAATCAAAAAATAAAACTGTATAATCTAACTGTTCCAATCACTTGAGATTGTGTTTTCTCTCTTAATTTATATTTCCCTATACAAATTTTATGTGTAAAGTAAAATGTACCGTAAGTAAGATCTGGGTTTCATGCGGTCTCTCCCATAATGAACAATATCCTGCATTCTGGTGGGCAAACAACTTGCACATGACAAATTACAGATCATGACTCTATGGTGTCCTGATCTCCTCTGTATTTGGCCCACAGAAAAGTTCTCAATCAATCTTTAAAGAGCAACCTCAGTCTACTGTATACAGTCTAAACACTTACCAAATACAATTGCTAAGTATTTCACAAGCCTCATATAGCAAACAAAAATTGCCATTGACCTTCCCCAAGTGAAATCATTGGCTGCATTCATTCCCTCAATTACAGGTGTGGTTCTTCAAATCCAGAAAGCAGTTCGAACATCTAGGTCTGGCCAGGTGCTGTACCTTGTCAATTAACAACACTGAAAGCTACAACCCTCACAACATTTTCTCATTTCACTGTAGTGCAACCAGGCACAGCCCAAATAAAAGTGACTCAGCTTTAAATTCAGAAACAGTGCAGCATTTGCCACACCATCACTGTAAGTTGCAATGGGGAAAAAAAACATCAACTTTTATTTGTAGATCTTTGGAAGGGTTACTAATATAAAAACTGTAAAGAAGATTTTAAATTAACTGCTGCAGCACATAATCCTTGATAAAAGGACATACTTTATATTATTTTTTAAGAATGTTTAAAATTCTCACATCTGCAAGCATGAGAACCTAAAATATAGAAAAGCATGGACAAGTCCATCTCCAGAAATCCTAATGTTTCTGTGTCCACTGTACTCAACATTGTAAAGAAGTTTACATCCCATGGCACTGTAGAGGCAAGAAGTTTTCTGATGGTAGATAAAGAACCTCGATCAACTTCCAAAAAAATTCAAGCTGACCTCCAGGCACAGGGTTCAACAGTGTCAGCTTGCACTATCCGTTGCCATCTGAATGAAAAGGGAAGCTATGGCAGAAGACACAGGAGGACCCCACTACTGACACAGAACCATACAAGCCAGATTGGAGTTTGATAAAACTTACTTATGGAAGCCACAATCCTTCTGGAAAATGCTTTGCTGTTTCAGGCAGCAGTATTCTTGACTGTTTGCATGGTATTATAAAATCTGAAGACTACCAAAAAGTTCTGGGACGCAATGTAGGGCCCAGCGTCAAAGGATCTCAGGCAGAGGTCATGGGGTTTTACAGCAGGAATATGTACCAAAACATACTTCAAAATGCACCCTGAATTGTTTAGGACAAAGCTCTGGAGAATTCTGTTGTGGCCAGCAATGAGATCAGATAAATCCCATAGAGCACCTGTGGAGAGATCTAAAACAGCTGTTGGGAGAAGGAACCCTTCAAATTTGAGAGACCCAGAGCAGCTGGCAAAGAAAGATTGGTCCAAAATTCCAGTAGAGCAATGTAAAAGACTCATTGATTGTTATATGTATACATACATATATATATACACATAGGTAGTCCCCGAGTTAGGGACATCCGACATACGTACGACTCCTGGATATGAACAGGGCTTCGCAGCTTGTTTGTGTGCAAGACAGAGGCTTGATGGGGTGGAGGATGCAGATGGCATGACTTGCAGAAGTAGTTTTTATCTGTTCTGCAAGCTCTTGTAACTCTTTACTGACCAAGACAAACTCTGCAGTTGATTCATTTGCATATCAAAGCACAGCTTGATCCAGAAGTTAATGAATGTCTAGGTTCCATAAAGTTTTTTTTTTTGCTTTGTTTGTGATTAACTCACAGTGAAGATTTTATACAGTAACCGACACCATGCTACCTAATATTATGTTGAGACAAACATATCCTAATTGCATTTATTAAACTAATGTACCTGTTCCGTCTTAAGCTACGTACACACGTCAAATTTTTCTCGCCCGATAATCGGATTCGAATCTGGTGTGTGTACAGCCCGCGTCGTTCATCGTATGTGGATCCGTCCTGGCAGATCCATGAACGATGAACGACGAGCGATCCTAATGCAAGGGAAGAGGGAGAGCGCGCAGCAGGGTGCTGCTCCGTCATTCTCCCCCTCCCCTCTTCATAGAGCAGAACGGTGCTGTATGTATAAATTTAAGAACAAACCTACAGTCCCTATCTCGTATGTAACCTGGGAACTACAGGTATATATAGATTTGTTTTTACATAAATACATGAATTAATCAAAATAAATATTCCAAAAATTTTATAGATAAATTATCAGGTAACCATTTTAAAATTGAACTGCTTCCCATAAATGCTAATATTTTACACAAGAATATATATGCAGCCATATTCCAAGATAAGACAGCAGAAAAGACAGTTGTATTTCATTTAGTAGAAGTTTTGCTGTTGCTGAGAGTGGATAAATATTTTACATAACTTCTTTACATGTTTATCTCAGCCATGTATGTAAATTTGGTTTGATTTATATAACAAGGGCATATAAAACAAAGAGAACAATAAAATCTGATAAATTGAGATTGTATTGTCATATGAACAAGATTTGTATTTCTAGTATCTAAAAAAATAAATATTTTCCTTAAGCATTAATTTTAAAATAGATATGGGAAAAAATAAGCAGTGCCTTGTGGTTAGTACTTCATCTGATTTCTTTGTATATAAATGAAACTGTTCCCCTCGTAAACTGTGCTGATTCGAACAGCTCCATGCTACTGCATATTCATGAAGCATTTATTGTAGGGTGTTTTCTTTCAAGAAGCAATTGGTTTGGTGTAATGAAAAGCAGGAATGGTCACATTTTTATGTTTTTAATCTTATAGAAGATAGATATGTAACATTGTGAGCACACAAGACTGGCAAAATAATTGGGTCAGCTGAAACAGTTTTGCTGACATTGTAAAGCTTCGCCAGGAAAGTACAGCTGAGGTTTATAATGCCACTTTACCTAGAACTAGTTTAGTTATATTCTATTTTTTATAGCAAACAACTGGGCTGATTTTTCCCAAAAAATTGAGAATCTACTTAAAATCTGAGTGAATATTCACTTTATGTATCCAATCATTTTAAAAACATATGCACGTGATTGGTTATTTAAAGTCTACAGGAATTTGTTCTTTACATGACTGTATAATGTATAAAATATTATTCATGTATTTTTCTTTAACAAATTTTATTAGAAGTAGAATAATCTGAAACACGCAAGAATATGCAAGAATTTAGCAATAGGGGGAACGAGGGGATTTATAAACCTTGGTTAGGGGAAAGGAATTAGAAGAACGGGAAAGGTGATGAGGATCCATTGGAGGGATGGGATAGATACCTCCATAATGCAAAAAAGAAAAGAAATTGGTACGGGACATTTAAGGCATAACAATCCATTTTGCATAAAGGGGATTGTTATGCCTTAAAAGTCCTATACCAATTTCTTTTCTTTTTTGCATTGTACTGACTAATAGGGATGTGGCATTAGTGGTATACACACTTATTCTACCTTGGATTAGAATTTTAATAGGTATCTCCATAAACCAGATATGTAAGTAAACCCCCTAGCATTCTAATTCTGTTTTTTGATGTAAAAAGTGATCCTATTTTTTTTGCATAGAAATTTTTGTTTATATTGTGGGCCTGTAATTCTTAGGATTAACTCCCGGGTATAATAATTATATTTATTTATTATATTATAATCATAAATTATAATATAATACATAATTATAAATCATTATTATAAAAAATAATGAAATATTAGACCACAACAATGTAATTTATCAAAAAAAATGTTTTTAGAGTGCGCATGCGCCGGCGTCCATGCTGGAAGCATTTTAGACGGCTCGGCGCTCCCCGGATCCCCCAACGGCTCCTCACAGTAGCTCGACTCGGCAGCCACGCTACTCACCTCCTGTACGGGAATCGGCTTCCATCCTGCAGCTCTTCATGATGGTTGGAAAGTCCGGGGCGAAAGCGAAAGACCGCATTTCGCGGTCCCAATCCTTCAGGCCGGCCCCCAAGATGGCGGCCGCCCGGGACACACACGAGGCTGTGGGAGCAGCGTGGCCTGAGATGAAAACAGCTTCTCTTGCAGGTACGGGCGGAGGTTCAGGGATAGAGGGGGGGGAGTGGAGTTCTTCTCGTTCTCCACCAGCCACCATGCAGGCTGTACAGGATTCCCCAGGCCCTCATTACTCCCAGCACCCTTCCTCACCAGGGCCCTTGCCTGTAATGCACAGCTACTCCCACACACAAGGAGAGGATTCTGATTCTTTTAGCCCTGAAGCATTGCCACCTGCAGATGGTTCCAGATATAGAGCCCTTACACAGGATCCTCTTGCACATTCTCCTCCACCTGATCTTCCAGCGGCGGAGAATAGGCTTTACCTGAACCTGGCAGGCCTTTTAAAGTCTGAGTTGGCTAAGGTTACAGAGACTATCATCTCTGAACTGCGACAGGACTTACAGAGTTTGGGCGCAAGAATTGATGTTTTTGAGAAAAAAGTGGATGACACGGTGGCCCAAGTTAATCAGAATTCCAAGGAGATATCGGTCTTAAACGACCGGATTGATGACCTGCAGCTTAAGTTGGATGACCTGGAAAATAGGTCTTGCAGACATAATTTTAGAATCAGGGGTCTTCCTGAATCAGTCGAAGATGTGGGAGAGGCAGTGCAGCGATTTCTCCGCAATCTTTTACCTGATTTACCGGGATCTCAGTTACTGCTGGACAGGGCTCATAGGGCTCTGGTGGCACCCAGACAAGATGGCCCCCCAAGGGATGTGATAGTTAAGCCTCACCATTTCGGCACGAAGGAAGCTCTACTGAAAGTAACCAGAGGATTGGATCATGTTGAGATGGAAGGACACCCGATACAAATTTTTTCCGATATAACCCCATTTACTATTCAACGTAGACGGGCGCTTAAACCGCTAAGTTCTAATTGATCACAAGATTAAATATAGATGGGCTTTTCCTTTGAAATTGATCTTCCAACTGCAGGGAAAAAGTTTTTCCTTTATCTCTTTTGCCGAGGGAGAACAGCTCCTTAATTTAGATTTGCTGCAGAGGGCGGAGGTCCAGCCTATGATGTATAGAGAAGAGTCTACATCCTTACACCCACTCTGGTCTGATCTAACTGGATTGGTGTTTCTCCTCTTTCCAAATTTTTGTGCCTTTTTGACATTGCCCTGTGCTGCTAAACAGTACTGGGTATTGTATTATTGCACTGATTTTTTATTAGCCATTGTCTAACATGAGGTCTCCTTGGGTGGTTCTGTAAATGTTTTGCTACATTTTGTCTGTTGGGGACCTTGTGCTTTTGTGTTTGACTTGTGGGGGGGCGTGGGATCTGGGGGGTCACACATGCCCTCAACTTACAGGGAATTTAGTTCGGGTCCTATTTATTTGGACGGGCCCGACCGGAATCTCCCTGACGAGATGGAGCCTGTTGGGGCTCCTGGGTGCACGGGAGGTGAGGCTGCCCCCCGGGGTCCGGGACTGTGTGCTTCCCGGGGGCCGGGGAGGTTCCCAATCCTCTTTGGTCTGTCACAATGCTATTTGATGTGCTGGTTGCTTGTTTTTTTGTTTGTCTTGTTTGTCTTATTTGTCTTCTATGTTTCCCAGTAGTTCCCTTACTCTTACCCTTACCCCTGGTAGAGGAAGATTTCTGATGATTGGGTTGTTATTATTTCCCCATGTTATCTGATTCCCATGCTGGGTCTGTGACCCTTACTAAGTTGACGTTGCTTTCTCAATCTCCAGGGCCTCAACTCCCCGGTCAAGAGAGCCAAGGCATTTCATTATTTTAATTCTCTAAAAGTTGATATCCTAGCTTTACAGGAGACTCATTTTACTAACAATTCAGCTCCGAGGTATTTTCATAAAAACTACCCTATTTTTTACACGGCCAACTCTGATAAGAAGAAATGTGGGGTTCTCCTATGTTTTAATAAGAGTCTGAATTTTGCACCAGAAGAGGTTTTTAGGGACCCGGGGGGCAGGTTTCTGATGGTCATTGGCTATGTCGGCCTACAGCTGATCACAGTGGTATCCTATTATGCACCTAATGAAGGTCAAGTGGCGTTTTTCCGTAGTCTCCTGGGTGAAATTTGGCCCAAAGTGCAGGGCTCCCTGATCTTGCTAGGTGACTCTAATCTGGCTCTTGACCATATTTTGGATAAATCCAAACCGGGCAGATATAAGGACCCCCGAAAAAGAGCCATGGTCTTTCGCTCCTGTTGCAACAATTTGACCTGATTGATAGTTGGAGGGAGTTGAATCCATCAGCTAGGGACTATACATATTTTTCAGCAGCCCATGACCAGTATTCGCGTATTGACCATGGCTTTGTTCAGTCTCGCATGCTCCCCAATATTTCGGGGGCCCGGATTTCGTCTACGCCTTGGTCTGATCATGATCCATTGGCAATATACCTTTCAAGCTTTAATCGCCCACAGACTGGGTTTCGCTGGAGACTTAACGAAAGCTTGGTTTCAGATACGCTGGTGAAGGGGGAGATAGAATCATTGCTAAATAACTTTTTTCAGATAAATGTGGCGACTGATACATCTCCGGCCGTTAATTGGGAGGCCCATAAAGCCTATATTCGAGGGGAGCTGATCAAACTAGGGGCGTCACGCAAGAAGGCCTACAACAAATTGATTGAAACTGGCCTTAATGAATACCACCAGTTACAGCGACAACATAAGACTGCCCCTCAATCTGTGCAGAAGTCTCAGTTAGAGGCCAAACGCACTGAACTTAACTTACTCCTTACTACTAGGGCGGAAAAATCGATCCGCTGGTCAGCCCATAAATTTTTTTTGTGGAGCGATAAACCGGGTAGTCTTTTGGTTAATAAACTCACCCCCAGACCCAAATCACAAGCGTTCCCCAAAATTAAGGTCAGGGATGGCAGGCTATCTCAAAACCCGGAAAAAATACCGACAGCTTTTGAAGATTTTTATAGCAATCTATATGGCTCTGATGACTCCATCACTGAAATAAGCATTGACAGGTTTCTTAATAGGCTCGACCTACCTAAATTATGTCCCAACCACAAGGCAATTTTGGAACGACCATTTACGATTGAGGAAATACATGGGGTGCTTAAATTTCTTAAGTTGGGAAGCTCACCTGGCCCGGATGGCTTTTCTAATTTATACTACAAAACGTTTTGCCCTATCTTGGCGCCACACTTGATGGCCTATTTTAATTATCTGCGTGAAGGACATTCCCTGTTAAGAGACGCCAATAGAGCATATATTAGTGTGATTCCTAAGCCTGGTAAGGATGCTTCAGAGGTGGCCAATTACAGGCCAGTCTCATTATTAACTGTGATCTTAAAATTATGACGAAGATCCTATCAATGAGAGTGGGCTCATTTCTGGGAGTATATGTTCACCCGGACCAGGTGGGCTTTCTGCAACACAGACAGGCCCCAGATCAAACGAGAAGAGCAATAGACCTCATATCAGTAGTCAATTCCAGTTGGGATGGGGGCCCTCCACGTAAGGCTATGTAGCTTTCCCTCCATCTTCAAAAAGCATTTGATAGTATATCTTGGAAATACTTGTTTCAGGTTCTTACTAGGATGGATTTTGGGGCCCACTTTGTTAACCTGCTGTTGGCATTGTATGACACTCCTGAAGCAAGGATATCTTTAGGGGGATTTCTTTCCGCTGCCATTCCAATCAAAAGAGGGACCAGACAGGGCTGTCCGCTCTCTCCACTATTGTTTGCTCTAGCTATTGAACCTCTGGATATTGCCATGCGTATGGACCCTAATATTCAAGGGATAAACTGTGGCCGAGTAGAGCATAAATGTGCCCTCTTCGCTGATGATATATTGATGTTTATTACCTCTCCAACCACCACTCTGCCCAATTTAATGAAACTACTTGATGATTTTTCCCTGTGCTCTGGCCTGAAGGTGAAAAAAATCTAAGTCCAAGGCCATCAATATAAATATCCCTTTGGGAACGCTGGAGGGCGTGCAGAGGAGGTTTGATTTTAGCTGGCAAGAGGACTCCATTCAGTATCTGGGCATACGGCTTACTCCTATGTACAATAGTCTTTATATCTTTATAAGGCTAATTACACGGGTTTGTTTAAAAAACTTCATGCGGATCTTCGTAGGTGGTCTCTCGCCCCTCCATCGTGGCTGGGACGGATAGCGGCTATCAAAATGAACTTACTCCCCAGATTACTTTATTTGTTTCGCACGCTCCCACTTCAGGTCCCCGTAAAGGAGTTGGAATTCCTACAGTCTAAAATAATGCATTTTATATGGGCTGGGAAGAAGGCCAGAATACGAAAGAACACTCTCTTTGCACCAAAGCGAAGGGGGGGTCTGGGGGTCCCAAATCTGAAGTATTATTATGTAGCGGCACAGATCGCACAAACCTCGTTGAGCACTTTGAATGGAGCTCGTCCCCAATGGGTGGAAGTAGAGGCTCAGGACAAATTCTCGGGTTCCATAGAATCCCTTATGTGGCGTAAAAAATGTGGGCGAGGTACTGTGTTAGGTCCGGCATTGTCCCACTCCATGCAGGTATGGGATAAATTCAAACATTACCAGCAACTAACATCACCTCATAAACCTCTAACCCCACTATGGAACAATCCGGAATTCCCACCGGGCTTAAGTTTAGCTAATTTTCAATGGTGGATCTCCAAGGGTTTCCGGAGGGTGAAGGATTTGATTGATGTTCGTGCTGTGTTTTCCTGGGAACATTTAGTCAGTAGTTTTGAAATTTCTCACACGGAACATTTTCGCTATAGACAACTGTCTTCATATATTAATACGGTAATTAAGGCTGCCCCGAGACCCATGCGCTCCTCTGTATTTGAAAGCACGTGCCTCTCTTTAGCTTCCACCAAAGGGCAAATCTCAGTGATCTACTCGGCCCTAGTAGCCCCTACTGATAAACTCCAATACATGCGGGACTGGGAATCCGAATTGGGTATTACCTGGGATTTGGAAGAATGGTGGGATAGGATGGATTCCCTCTCCAGGATCTCCCTGAATTCTGCAATAATAGAAGCCAATTATAAGGTAGCTCTTCGGTGGTATCTCACTCCGGACAGGCTAGCAAAAATTTTCCAACTTTCCAAATTTTTTCAACTTCCCCTTTCTGTTTTCGGGGCTGTGACTCTAGAGGTTCAATGCTACATATTTGGTGGTCATGTCCAATAGCCAGGAGGTTTTGGGGCGGGGTATTTGATCTGATATCTAGCATTTTCCATCAAACGATTGGTAGCACTGTTGAAGCGGCCCTGTTTGGAAGGCTTGATATGTCCCTCCCCGTTCCCTCAAAAAAGTTGATTAGATTGATATTACTGGCGGGCAGAATCTCCCTGGCTAAAGCATGGAAATCACCCTCGATATCTTTGGACCCTATACACACTAAATTGAACTGGATTATGGTCAATGACAGACTGACTAACACTCTAAAGAACTCGTTGGATAAATTCGAAGATATATGGGAGCCTTGGATTGTATTTAACAATACGTAATGTATAGTTTCGGCTATCCTCGTGAGATATACCACGCTAATGTTAATTGTCTGATCAACTTCCTCTTCCTCCCCCCTCTCCCTCCTAGTAGTGTATTCGTTCTATGTTTGTTCCTGTCTTTGTCTCATAACGGGGACGCAGGTTTGGTTTACTTTACTGTTTAAAAATTGCTGGGTACAGTTTGACCTTTTTCTAATAATTTCAGCTGGTATATCAGGTTCCTTAATTTTTTTTCTGACCCCAAGATGTTTTCTTTATTAGATATACCAGGGCTATAGCAATCCTATTGCCCAGTCATTGTTTGATTCGATAATCAATGTTAACCTGCGTACACTCATACCTTTTCGTCCTTTGTTTTTATAATCCTATTATTCTCTTGTTTGTTATGTTTATTTAAATGTACATTTACTTGTAAAACTCAATAAAAATATTGAAAGATAAAATGTCAAAACCCTCTATTAAATGGTTACTTTCTAAGATGACACAAGTCAGCAAATGGGAGAAAGGTGAAGTGGATGTAAGACTTTTTTATGTGGGACTGCATCAATGATTTGAACATAGACTCAATAATAATAAACACCTATGTTATTGTCAAAGAACTAAATTTGTTAAGCTCATTGTGTTTTATGTATTTTGTTTTTAGGTTAACATAGTAAATATAAAAATATATATTTATAAACATAAATATACCAAGCAAATATAAATAAATAATATGTTAAAAAAAAATGTTTTTTTTATTAAAAATATCCCACTGACATTTTCCAAACAAGGATGCAATATTATTGATAAATAATAATATTAATTTAATGCAGATTTTAGAAAAAAAAAATATTTACATTTTTAGTAGACATCCCGTGTGTGGTAGATTTTGAAGCAGGGTGCTGCACAAAGCCCAACATCACAGTCAGGACAGTAGAACCTGGTTTCCTTGCGTTTCTTCCTTGCTCTGTCATCGGTCTTTGAGCAGCAAACCACGCACATCCTTGTAGGTGCTGCCTTCTTCTGGGTGGGTGGGATGTATTCAACGAAGTGACGACCGGTCAGGCGTTCTGGGTTGACAACGGTGGAAGCACGACGTCCAGGTCAAACACCATCCACTGATGGTGTTTGGTGGTTCTTGACTATGGATTCCGAAACTTGCAAAATGAAGTCTGAATGATTCACAGGCCTCTGATTTTTTTTGTACAGAACGTAGGCATTCCATAGGCACTGCTCAACAAGATGCCTAAAAATCTTCTTGTAGTACTTCCTTCGCTGTTTCCTCATCGCTGGGTAGAATGTCATGGCTTGGACAGCTCTGTCGACACCTCCCATGGTGTTGTTGTAGTCAATCACCATCTGTGGCTTCATCACTTCTTTCCAGCGTTTTGTGTGTACCAGAATGGTGGAGGCATCATGAACAGTACTCATCAGGCACACATCTTTCTTGTCACGCCATCTTAGGGTCATCATCTTTCCTTTCTGCCAGGCAACAATTTCTCCTGTTTTCAGCTTCCCTTTTGCAAACAGTGCTGGCTGGTTGCGCTGGTTAGCCCTAACGGTTCCATACGCATCTGTTCTGTGTCGCAGAAGGAACTCATAAAACTCAGGAGAGGTGTAGAAATTGTCAGTTGTGACACAATAGCCCTGATCTAGCAATGGCCCAATGAGGGATAGCACTGAAGAGGTTGCCAATCCATAATGGCTGTATCTGGGGGTGAACTGTGTCCCTTTTTTCCAGTGTACAGTACAGTTCCAGATGTAGCCAGATGAGGATTCGTACAGCATATAGGCACGCCAAATCGTGAGCCTCCCTCCCTTTGTAAGCCATTAAACTTTTGTCAATGCTGACATCTCTTTCTGGCACATAGGTTTGCTGGAAATTTGTAGAGTCATCTGAGACACTTGCCAAATTTTCTTTTTGGTGGAGTTTTGGTGCAGGATGGGTAGTCTTATCAAATTCTTAGTTGTGCGAAGTGCAGGTACCTCATGATGAGGGAAAAGTTGTATTCTGGCATGACTGTGGCAAAGAATGGAGTGGCAACCATTTTGTTCTTGAACCAGTACCACTTCTTCAGGGGTTTGCCCACAACTCCCTGCAGGATCATCAAGCCCAAAAACGGCCAAATGTCATCCTTGGTCACAAGTTCCCACTTTCTGCTTCTTGCAAACCTCAGGTGTGGAGCACCTTGTTGTTGTCCAGCGTACCTGCAAAAAAAAAAATAAAAAATGTATTTTAGGATATGTTATTTTATAGTGTGAAGGTTGCAAGTAATATGTTAGCAAACACAGAGCAGCATTTATGTTGGCATAAAAAAAAAACAAAAAAAAAACAAAATCGCAAAAAATTTCAAAAAGTTAGCAAACACAGAGCAGCACACATTTGCATAAGAAAAGTAGCAAAAAAATGTAAAAAGTTAGCAAACACAAGGGCGGCTTACCTGTTTGTCTCCGCAACAATTTTTTCGATAACTTCATCGGTCAAAAACAACTTCAGGTATGCCAGGGGGTCGTCGCATTCAGCCTCAATTTTCATCTCAGGTGCGCCGGTGAATGGAAATCTTGGCGGTGCTGTCTGGGCCGCATCAAGGTCAAGGACACCATGTGTGCACAGCACTGACCTTAGATTCAGAATCGTCGCTCAGTTCACTTTCATTGTCCGATGACAAATTTCCTGGTGAATCATTATTGCTCGATTCCACAAGGGACTCCAAATCGCTATCACTGCGTTCAAATTCCTCTGAAACAGAGTTGCGCCAGTGAGATGCCTTTTGGACACCATGCAGTCTCCAGCAATCAGTCAGGAACAATCAAGGTCAAAGACAAAGTGATGAAATGATACATCCAGGAAGTGATTTATAAGTCATCAAAAGGTCAGATCAAGGTCAGGGCTAATAGTGGGCAAAATGTAAATCAGGGCACTGGGCAGTGATGCTTGGTACACTAAAATGTATTTTTTTACTTTTAATATGTTATTGTGTGTATTTTACTGTAAAAAAAAAAATTTTAAAGCAGATTACAAATTAAGGGGGACCCCCAAAACTACCCAGAGTGTGATTCGGGGTTACCGCTTTAGCATAATTTTCCCATCCCTAATCACACTCGGGATTACCGCTAGGGGAGTTAAGCAAGGTAAGAAGTCAGAGAGTGCCATGTATTATGACATTTAATAAGATCATTATTTAGGATGCCTGAGAGTCTATATTTAACCACAATCCATTTAATTTTGGAAAATCTAAATGAAGGACTATTGACTTCCAAAGTCCAATCATGATATTGACTGCCTAAAGAATATAATGCACTCATTTTTAGTGTATTTAGGAATGGGGGCATTTGGTCATCAATGGAAGTGCCAGGTTTTTTTTCCTTTCTTTTTTTTTTTTTTTTTTTTTTTTTTTACATATGACCTGCCTGGTGGACCAGTAGTTCCTTAGTTGTAAAGACATAGTTTTTGGAAAATCTCTTTATAATTTAAACCCCATAAATTACTATACACTGTATTATTTTAAAAATGCATTAAAGATTTATATTTAGGTCAGAATGGACAATATGTATACCTTTTTGAATCAGGCATTGCCTTGATGCATACTTCCCATTTTGTATCCAAGCATTTCAACAATTTTCAACAGTAGGGAGAAATTACTTTTTAGTTACAAAACTTTACAACCTAAATTGTTGTAAGAGAATTCCTATGGAGGATCATACCCTTCCCTTCCCAGTTTAAAGATAAGTGTTCCACTTTAACCTAATATGGTTATCCAAATGTATTTTAGCCTCATCCTGAGCTGGTAAAACACAAGCTAAAAGTGGAGAGCAAAACAAGCTAAATCTTCCATATAAACATTTCCTTGCCAATCCGGAATCATGCTGCCAATTTGTGCATTCAGTGCTGCCAGCTTATTATTTGTAAAGTACAAGCCTCTGCAATGATCTTTGCAAAGTTCTTTTGGCATGCATATCAACATGGGAACTGGCTGATGTCTCAACCAGTGCATACAAAATATTAAAATAGACAACTCTGCCACAATTGTTTAAATTAATTTTAAGGTAAAATATAATTTTGTCATTTCATCCAGCTTGTTTCAAGCAGATCTAAACCCAATCACTAAAACCTCATAAAAGGTTTAAAATGCCATTTTTACTTTAAATATGTAGCTTTCATCATAGGATTTCCCAGTGATTCTGCTATAACTGTTCTTGTTAATGCTTTTTCTACTATGGATGTATTATACAGTTACATTCCATTCAAAATTGAGCAATAAACCTTTAGATGCATAGAGAGAGCATTACTAAATAGCTCCATTTCTCATTCATTGTTGTACAGCACCAGTCTACTCTGCTATTTGTTGCCTGCAATCTGGTGATCCCTTGGCATACCTACTGTTGACTTTCGTTGCAATCTATTAAAGCTGAAGTAAACTAAAAACAGAAAACTTACACTTTATTCCTGAAGATCCTTCAATGGCGCTGGTTCTTCTTGCCATCTGGTCCAGCATCGCCCTGGGATTCCTCTTCATCTGGCGCAGAGGAAGCACCGGGTGCCGCTGTCTTCTGCCCTCTCTTTCAGTCTGTCCACACCATAGAACACTTTGGGAGGTGCAATTTCTTTAGCCTATAGGACCCCCCCATCAGAAAAGAATGCTTGTTGTGTTTTTCCTCCCAGGTTAAAAGTATCTGGTCCTCTCCTGCTGGACTGTCTAAAACTCTGTCCCATCATTCATACTATTTGGATTATTGTGAAAAAATGACAAGGGAAATGATAAAGACTATTGGAAATGTTTAATATTAAATGGAAACTCTACAATCTGAGTTTATTAGATTTACTGTATATTGTCATCTGGGTCAAAAAACCCAGACAATCTATGCTTTCTCATTCTAAATTTGAAGCAGCAATTAATTT
The DNA here is from genome assembly GCF_032062135.1 of Pyxicephalus adspersus. NCBI lineage: Eukaryota > Metazoa > Chordata > Amphibia > Anura > Pyxicephalidae > Pyxicephalus > Pyxicephalus adspersus. The sequence continues at coordinate 109,820,673 of NC_092860.1, read as the reverse complement.
TTTTTAAATGTGGTCCAGAGTGGCCATAGTCATCTTCTACTACAGAATTAATGCTTACATCTGCAGGGTCCCTACCTAAGCAGTAATGTCCCAAATTTGTTTTGCGACAGCAGATTTTAACTAGGTTGTAGCTAAGCTTTATTTACTCATTTACATGGTCTGTTGGATTTCCTGAGCTCAGACCGTTGATTGGATAAATGTTTGGAGAAAATATTCGTATAAACCTCCCGGGACTCTGGGAAGGTTGGAATGTTTCTGGTATGCTGAGGATATGCTACTCTGAACCCTACTTAAGGTAAGCTGAACATGTTGACCTTCAGATTTTGAGTATCTAATGCTGATCCACACTTTTGGTACTGCAAACAAGAAGATGATACATATAAAGAGGCCTTGAAGGCAGATGTACAGATAAGCAGCTAAACAAAGATTTTATCATAGGGTTTTTGGAATATCGTTGTGTTCTTCATTCCCGCATCATCAAACATTTGTCTTAGTAATAAAGCTACAAAACCCTACTAAAGTGAATGTGCCTGGGGGCTTAATTTACATTAGTAGACTGAGGCTTTTGGAGTGTGTACCTACTAAACCACTTGAGGGTCAACGTATGGGATCCTGAGGGCAATAGTATTACATAGCTCATAAAAAGTATGCACTAAACAGGGGTCCAGTGTATAAGTAATCTTTTGTATTTATGAATAAGTATTTACAATTTTCTAGCAAAGGAAGAGAGGGACCTAAATAACCCAAACAAATTATTTCAATAAATCAATTGTAGAATTTTGTTTAGATAGTATAAGACAATTACCATTACAAAAGGTCCCCTGTGATTAGTAATAATGTATTAAACTGAAAGTACAATGCAACATATCTTGTAGTTCTGATAAAAAGGAACATTTTTTAGTATTAAAAAAAGAGATTGATGGAATGGTGTGGTTTTGTTTGTTATCCAGTTCAAAGTTCAAAGTTTGTGACTCCACTGAAGTCTATGGAGCAAATCTTGTTATTCAATTTTGGCAATGTGTATGGCTAAAAGGCGAACTGTTGTCAAACAGTTCCTACATAAGATTGTTAGCTCTCCCTGGCAGCATTAACACACACAATATGACAATAAGGTGACCTTTGTTAGAAACGGGCAGGGCTACAAAATTCTACACACATGTATGTGTATATATTATTATTTATTTTTAATAATCCTAGAATACATTGATACAGTTAAATAAGTATGTATAGGAAAAAAAGTGATAATAAATTCCGCTGTCAAGCCATTTAAAGTCTCGAATCTCTCAATAACGTGGACAAAAAGGCACGCAATGTCAGTGGGTCCTTTATGCTACAATTACAGCATTTACAGGGAACTACCTGTGGAATTATTTCTTCCTTTGCTGTCCTGTAAAGTCTTTGTTGCAGTCCACGTTGAATCAACGTGGCTCATGTCCTGTTTTCTTCTTCCTTACGGGATTCGGCGAGGAGAAGTAATCCGAGCAATAAGTTTTTAAGCTAGGAATAAATACGTGACAACACTCCTTGATAGTCACTTTCACAAGTTTTTGTTTGTTGAATCTTGAATGCACTGTATTATGTCACTCAAAAGTATTTTGTCATTATCACAGCCTTCTATTTCTTTGCACTTACTCAACGCTTTGCGATCTTGTATGCAAAAGTTCTCGCAATACAAAAAAAAGAAATGAATTCAATTATAAAATATTAAAAATTATAATACAAATTATGGGACGCGTTGGGCTTCATGGCCCCCATAAGCTTCATAGGCCCTGGAGCGATATACCGGCTGCACCCCCCCTCCCCTCGGGCCTGGAAAGGGGACTTGGAATTCTAGTTCTTCTTTGACTGTTTCTTGTGATTTAATTGACCGGGAAAAAAAGCAATGCACGTCATTTTGGGTTATATGATATTTCTAGTGCAAAACATGAAAATTTGTCATCCAAAAGTTTGCAATTTATGGTAGCAGCAAATCAGAACCACATCTCTTTTTACAGTCAATTAAATCTTTTTGGAGGGTAATCACATTCCTCTCACATTAACCTACAAGATCATTATGAATGCACATGCTTATTACATCAAAATTCAGTATTACACTGCTGTTAAAAGGCTATGCACCCTCTGCAGTATTGAACAATGGATTACCAGCATCAAGATTATTTTAATGGAATAGTGTATACCTCAAGGATCCCTCTTAATCCTTTTAAAAACTCCTCTTTATATATTGTTGTCATAGGTTTGTATTAGGTAACCTAATTATAAATAATCTCTCCTATCCTTTTCAGGCCTTCACAGGAATTTACAAGCCAAACATATCTTATACCTACTTGCATATTACCAATGTTCTCTGTATTTGTAAAACTTAAATAAACAATTTAAAAAATATAGGCACTATTCCCAGAAGAAAGACCAACTGGGCTGGCGGCTATTTCACAGTAAATTCATTTTAATGTTTTAAGAAAAATGAGGCAACAAGAGTTTTGTAAGTCAGTTTTAACAGAAATTCTTCACCACCATTATTCTAAAGTGCTGACAAATGTTATGTTGGTTTTAAGTCTCTTCTCAGTGTTTCATCATTTGAGAGTCTTGGGAATATGTCTAATTATTCTGCCTGACAAATGATTAAACTAGTCACATAAGGCATTCAGGCGTAAAGCCATCTTGATTAACAAACCAGGCAAAGATAGCTATATACTGATCACTTTTACTCTTCATTTTACTTAATATTCTAGCTCCTTTAATTTTAACATCACTGAACTAAAAAGTAACATTAAAGGAGATTTATTATGGTGTTGAAACACTGGCAGAATGGGTCAGCTATTGGGAGGTTACCTAGTTAGGATAAAAAAAGATATAAGTTCAATAAGTTTACCCACTAGGAAGAAAGACATAGCACAAATAAAGTCTATAGACATAGTTCACCAGAGGAAGGCAAAAAAAAAAACTTATAAAGAATGGTTGAAAGAATTAGCTCCAACAGGGGAAAAAATTCCTTCCTTATCCCATGAGGCAATCGGATGTTCTCCGGATCAACAGTCTCTGTTATCTTTACTTTAAAACTTTAATACCCAGTTATATTATGTGCTTCTTTTTAAAGCACTCCATAGAACTTGCTGAAACTACTTCCTTATGGAGCCTATTCCATATTTTCACAGATCTTACTGTAAAGAGTCCCTTCCTTTTGCAGAAATTAAACTTTTTTTCCTCCAGACGCAAAGAATGCCCTTTGGTTTGTAATGTGAAGTGGTTGAATGTGTTACATATTGAACATACATGGGTATGGACAGATATATTAGATTGAATTAGTCAAAAGAACTTCTTTTGTAGAATACAATATGAGTGTACAATGACCACACAATAATAGACAGTAAATGTAAGTATATACAGATTTGCAACTATTGTGATTGGAAGTGACCATTCCTAGTGACAGTAGACTGAAGGAGAGCTGTGCAGACAGCAATGTTCTGTTCATTCTGTTCTATAAAGAAGGAATGATTGAGGATGAGCAGATAGCACCTTGCTCCACTCTCCCCATTAGAAACAACATTGATCAGTACAACTCTCAGACAAGGTGACAAAAGTGTAGCATCCATACAAGGCTTTGGATCACTGGTCCTATATCATCTGGTTGTAGGAACTGATTTATAATTAAGCCCCTATGATTCTAAAAAAAAAAAAATGATTGGGGGGTATTTGGGGGATGCTTTTCAGTGCTGAAAACCCTGCTCTGAAAACCAAAGTAGGGACTGTGTTACCATTCTGATAGTTATATCGAAATACTATTATTTACATGTGATTTGCAAAGCAATAATCTTATTTCCTTTGTATTTAAACATAATATATATATATATATATATATATATATATAAAAAATAATTCACTTACATTCTTTAGAATTTCTTATGAAAATATGTAAGGTTAAGCAAAAAAATTGCATTTCTATGAAGCAAGTATAAAAAGCAGGGGAAGACAGAGATACTTGCTATTTTCTAAAGCTTTGTTTATCTTCAGTTTTCATGTGTTTGCATTTTCTTACTTACCTGAAATGGCAGTCTGTATGCGAGCAGCATTGAAAATTCAATTTACATGGGCCAGTGATGTGAAACATTTGGAAAGAAAAAGAAAAGGGAGCCCTAATTTTCTAGAATTCATCATACTGTCTGTACCAGCATTTCTTATCATCGTACATTCACAAGTCACCCTATGGTATTTAGAACAGAGATACACAGTGCTCTAGTTTATGGCAGTCAAGTAAATTATTTAATCACTTTTCACTAATGATGTGATAAATTGAAAGCAACTACCATTAGAGACTTACTTCTTACTTTATGTGCTGTCATCTGATTTGTATGCTTCATTCATTGCTGGAAGACTGAAGGAACATAAAAATTAGTCTAACCAATCAATCTTATCTCCATTCTGCAGGAAACACTGTGTGACACACTTGAACTGTCCAATCTCCCAGTGACGGGTGCTTATGTGCCAGTGTGTTTTGCATTTGTTCTTCTATTACAGCATATTTTGCATGTCACAGGGTTATCCAGAGTCGGTCCTATTTGGCCATTTATTAAGGCACAAAAGGAGTAAATGTTAACTAAAAGGCCAACAGCAATGTCAGTAGCTTTACATTGCTAGGAATTCACCCCACTCCACTCAGTCAAAACCTAAAAATGAAAAATATTTTTTACATGAGACAACTGTACCATGAAAATTATTTTTATTTTACAGTCAAGTAACATTTCAAGCTTCTTCCATACTTCATCCACACACCTTTTGGGAGGAAAGTAATAGCTCTGTTATTTTACAATTTAGTGATATGGCTACTGCTTGGTACTACATTACCTTTGAATCTTTTTTTTACAGGGGAGTAGAGAGTACTTATAGACATTTCCAGGTGTGGTTTATGATGTTGATGATAGGAGGTTCCTAAACTGACGTGTAATCTGGACAATTCACACAGCTATTTATTGTGAGTATCTATCATAAAATATCTCTGTGAGTTCTTTCATGCACTGGATCTGTGAAATGTTTATCAACCCGTTACAAGGTATTAAGAATCTGGCTCAATTTCTATCAATAAATCATGTCTGCTTCTAAGAAGAACTGGAGGATACCATTTTGACTTTATAAAAGATCCATGTATTAGTGATAAAATATAGGTTGAAGAGATATCTAAACATATAAACTATTTTAACAAAATGTTAATATTGGTGGCAGGTCCACGGAATGTGGGGCATCGTGTCTGTTTCATTCCAACCTCAACACTGGCATGTTAAAAAAAAAAAAAAAAAAAAAAAAAAAAGTTGTAAATCATATGTAGGTTAAATGGACTTTTTCTATATAGCACCTTTCTATAAATGATAAAATAAAAAATTTTCAAAGGTTGGGTTCTGGGATTTTATGTTTCAATTTATTTTCCTAAACTGCCTAAATTAGGGTGTAGATGAACTATATATAGTGAAGAGTATTATATAAAGCTGTATATGAGAAGAGTGGTGTTTGCATATTGTGTGCTCTAAACAGGGTTTTAATAAAAGATGATAGTCCCTTTTGGTTTGAAGATTCCATAAAAAGCCCTGTAACTAGAAGTGTTGAAGCCAGTGGCCCAAAGAGGAAACCACGTTGGACAAAAGCAAGGAGAGTGGTTTTAGTTTTTCAGTTCATAAAGCTCTAGCCACAAGTGAAAATTTGGTGCCTGATCAGTACAGAAATAAAATAAGTTGTGGGGAACTCAAAAATGTCAAAAGGAAAGTCATAGGTCCTGTGCAAGAGGTCCAATTAAACTGAGAGGGCCCCTTTTCTGTGTTCCCCAGGTTCTATCCAAAAGAGGTATGGCAGCATTTTTGCTTAAGCACCACAGGCAAAGATGAAGGAAAAGTGAGTATGGTCCTGTAAGTAGACAATGTAAGTAGTTTTTGCTGCCAGGTCTATTTTAAATATGTATAGTTTGATAAGGTCAGCAGGTATCATGATTCCAAAAGTGTTTATAGCGTTAGTAGTCCGCTGGAAAAAAAAAAATGTTCTGTAAAATTTAGCGGTCACTTCATTCATATGCATTCCCATTTTATAATGATAGTCACTGTCCTTTCCTGAATGCCTTGGACACTACAGAGCATACTACCCAGGTTCTTCATATTTAATTATGTACTTTTTATACCAGTGTCATCTCCCACAGCACTTTACAGAGTCCATATACTTGCTACCAGGTGTCTCTCAAAGACAAAACAATGTAATGTCCCTAACATAATCTGAGGCCAAATTAGGTGTTTGCTTTTCTACTCTTACTGAAAATAAACTGGAAGGGAAATTTGCAGTGAGCACAGAGGAAGCCTAGTGCTAGTTACCCAACCACAATGCTAGGTTGTAGGGATATGAAGAGAACACAGGGTGAATGAGTTAGAACTGTATTTATCAAGATTCCAGCCTTAAGGTTCCCATAAAGGGCCATAATCTTGTCAAGGAGAGTTTACACTATTTTATTTTCAAGAAAAGGGAGTTTAGTAAACTTTATATATGAGTATAGATAAGTTAAGTAGTTGGAGTAAAGAGTGCATGAATGTGAATGTAGTAAAGGTCAGTATTACAACTATGTAAGGCAGAAGCATTTTTTTAAGTGTCTAATGTTTGGACTGAGAGGATTAATGTATTGAGTCACTGCTAAAAATAATATTGTATGTCAGTGAGGTACCAGACATTCTAAATATTTACTGGCTGAAGGACAGAAAGCTTTGATTTGGGTCTATATGGACACCTCTATATGATTGTGTCAAGTGGTTACCATCTGCATTAACCAAACCATTCTGTGATAAAGGGGGCAATATGAAACTAACTAAACATAGCAGAGGTAGACAAGCAGGTTCATATGTGGCAACCCTACCAGCCTAAGAGGTAATTAAACCAGAGGACCAATCAAGTTGTCTTTCAGTACGTGTCTAGTAATAATTATTTTATTTCACCACAAGGTGTGGAAATGACATTGTGATAAAATACCAAGCTAAAGAAATTTGAAACAACTTCCGATGCAACCAAACAAATTAACAAATACAGGAGTGCCCTCTTGCTTGTCTCAAACCAAGGATTACATAAGTTAATGGACCAATACAAGAGGACACAGAGATAACATCATGGAATCAAAGAGAGTATAACCTTACAGTCTTAGGATATTGGACCTGATATAATAAAGCTCTCCAAGACTGGAAAAGATAGGTTAACTTGGGAGAACCTAGAAATTGATCTGGCCCAGGATGAAAAACATTTGCCAACTGATAAGAAATTATTTTTAGGAAATCCATTGCCAATTTTCTGGATTACTCTGGTTCTTCCACTACTCCCTTTTTGCAATTTTATGTTGTAGCCTGATGCTACATATGTTTACATTTTTTCTCATTAATCTACATCTTCATTTTATCATATCAGAGAATCTTATTCTTCACATCTATGATTTTCTCATGTGCTTTCTTGTTAACCTCAAGCAGGCTTCCATGTGTTTTGCATGGCTTTTGTATAGTCACTCTGCCATACAGCCCAGATCAGGGCTGAAGGTATGATTGTCCTTCCTTGGCTGGGTGACCAGCTTTAGTATAATTCCTGGTTATGCCAAACTGCTTCCATTTGAGAATTATGGAGGACACTGTTTTGTAAGTCTCAGTACAGCAGATTTTTTGTAGCCTTTCCCAGATCTGTGCTTTGCAACAATCTTGTCTCTGAGCTCTGCAGGCAGTTCTTATGAGCTCATGGCTTGGTTTTTGCTCTTATACATATTGTTAGCTATGAGGCCATCTATAGAGGGGTATAAGGCTTTCCAAATCATGTCCTATCAATTTGGCACAGATGGACTCCAGTCAAGGTGTAGAAACATCTCAGCAGAGATCAAGAGAAACGTGAAGCACCTAAGCTACTTTTTGTTGCAAAATGTCTAAATATTCATGCAAATGTGATATTTCAGATTTTACTTTTCAATAAATTTACTAAATTGTCTAAAATTCTGTTTTCACTTTATGTGGTTTTGGGTGTAGATTAATAACAAAAAAAAGTTTTAAACAGTTGTAGCATTAGGTTGCAATATGACAAAATTGAAAAAAGTTAAGGGTGTCTGAATACTTTCTTACTAATATATAGGTATAAATTCTCTCTATCTACTCTATCAGCATACTGACTGCATTGCACCTTTTTGGCTTCTTGTGCTACTTCTCCTGCCCTCTCGCTAAGTCTGCTAAGGTACCTAAACTGCTATACAAAATGTATTTGACAATGTGGTAATGATTACAGATATTATATATGTGTGGAGCTCAACTTTAAATCCTGTATGTAATCTATATCCATATTGAGGTATCTGGATTCCCCTGTCCCAGAGATGTGCACTCCTCCCATAAACCAACCTCTTTTGTTTTTGGGGACCATATGCTTACACAGGTGTTAAACTCCTATATCCAGCAATGACACCATGTCATTTTGGTTTTACGGCTTCAATGTTACATCCCTCTAAATCATGCCATTACTTTTTTATGTACCATAGAAAAACCTTAATTAACATATTAAGGAAACATCAGAGTTCACCATAGGAAAATATTATTTTCTATAATTTTGTCTTCATTTTTGTTTTATATACACTCACAATACAGAACAGATAAAAGTGTTTGTAGATGTAATGGAAATAAATAAATTACTTTTACAGCAAAAATTATAAAACTTTATATTCATATCTTTTTTAAAAAAATGCAACAGCATGTGTTTTTTTTTTTTTTTTTTTTTAGAACATTCTTTATAAAGGTTCCTATTTAAATGCACTGCTGTTGGAAAACTAATGTATGCAGCAACACATACCTACACTAAAGAAGTGGGGATAATTAAGCTGAAAATGAATACAGTTATTATGGCTTTTTACAATTATGTTGCTCATACTGAATATAGATTAACAAAATTATGCTTTTGGTTTAAAATATATGCAAAAATTGTATTTCTGTTCTTATGCTAGTGGGTTGCAAAGAACAAACTTCAAGCCTAAAAGGTGGGTCCGCCAAGACATTAAGTTTTGGATTTCTGCCAGTGGGTTAGAGTTGATCAGGGCTTGCCGTAATCCCAGGACAATGACTTTAGGTTGGATGTTTTCTTCTAATTGCAAATAAGAATTGCCATGAAAATATGATTCCAACATAAGAATTTAATGATGAGTCAAGTGTTATAACAAGGTAGTTTTAAATCAGTAATGACAAAACCATAATGCCCCTTCCACTATTACTACAAAGAGGATCTATATGTTAGAATATAATGATATCAACTTGTACTTAAAATCAGCATAAAAGGAAAGAAGGCAATATAAATAACTCTAAGAAAGACATTTGCTTAAGAAAAGATAAACAAGTAGATGGGATGTTTTTCCATTGATGAAACAAAAGATGCTTTAATGAAAAGTTGCAAGAAAATACACTTAGCCAAATGATAAAATTCAGTCAGTGTGATAAATGGCAAACAAAGAGTTGTTTAAGCTGCTGTTAAAAGGGGATTGCTTACAACACAACTTTAATTGTGCTCGAATCTCTAAATTGTAGAAAAATAAATTGTGTACAAGTAACAGGATGAAAACACTGATGCCATTAACTTACTGCCATGCAGTAAAAAGTTTTCTTACACAATCACTAGTAGCCAAAAATAATGCACAAAATATAAATTTTAAAGACATAATTTATAGCTGTGCAACTGTGGGAACTCAATGGAAATCTGACCAGGTGATAACCATCTGTTGGCAGAATATTCTACTGCTATACTTATTCCATAACTGGTAGAATATTCTATCAGTGGAATTATTCTTCGAGCAGTGTATTTTTTCTGCTGGAAAAAGATTGTACTTGATTCTCCTTATGTTTTAGTTCTACTCCTCCATGAAAGTCTCAGTGTGCAAAGTGTACAGTGCATTCACACAATAGAATCAGACCATTTTCAAGTGGAATTGAGGTAGAGTCAGGGCTTATAACCCACTTCCTAAAGCAATGCCACATAAACAAAATGTTCATGCACTATATACATTTAGACATTCTATAATCCCTGAGGTCATAGGGCCTGAATGTACCTGATTTTTCCTTGAAAAGGATTCTAGATTCTAATTCTACTTTTTGCATGCACAGAGTTGTCCCCTTATATATAGTGGGTTTATACAGGTGGGACCTGATCTTATTGCTTTATACTATAGGCAGGGCTTGTAGAGAAAATTGGATTTTTGATTGGCTTAAATACTCCTAATGGACATTTAACAGACAAAAAGAAAAAAAGTCAATATTTTCATAGCAAATCTAAAATTAAATCTTTGAATTGAATTTTACTAAGTTGAATATTCAATGCTCATCCCTAGTCTTGACCATCAAAGTACTAATAGAAAATAACCTTGTTTTTTTGACTGAATAGTATGTGAGTACTTTAATTTTGTTTCCATTTATGTCCTAGATTTGTTCTTTCCATTACATTTAACTTGTTTTGTTGCAGAATACTAATTGTTATTTTCTTCATTGATTTTGTGTCACTTATCCTGTATTTGTGAGTGTTATCTGACCTGCTGATTAAGGTCAATTCTGTACTTGTTATCTTAACCTTTTCTCAGCTAACCACACATCCAAAAAATCTGGAAGCTAAAACACATCTCTCTGCAAGGTCATGAAATAGTAATTTTCTGTGTTTAGAAATCCTTGGTATTTGTTGAAAGGTTTATTCAGTGAGGAATCAGAAAGAGTAAAGCTACTATGTGGAGGGAGCAGTAAACCAAAGCAACCCAACAGAAAAAATAATTTGTCATATTTCTACGGACATTCAGAAGGTGCTCTTTGCACAACACCCATCTTGTCAACAATACGATCTACACACAACTATATGATCCAGGACATCATTGGGCATGCAAAAAAATCCTTTAATAAGTGGAATTAAACTCCTACCATCATCTGCACTGACATCACTCTGTATTCTTCTTGGTTTGGGTTTCTTGATTGGCTGGGCTGGAATGATAATGTTTCCATGCAAACGTGTGGGAGTTCATTCAGTACTGGCACCTGCATGTGCTGTTTAGTGTATATTTAACAGAAAATTGCAAGCAGGCAAGTACATTTGCTTTAAAGCAGATGGATGCCTATTGCCTATTGCAATTTGTTGTTTAGTTCTGCTTTAAAGTGTGGACATGACCAATAGGTAGATGTAGTGTTAACCCTCTCCCTGGCCGTCTGATTATGTCAATGTTTTTTAAGTCAAAAGCGGTACATTGTACATTGCATGGAAATTTGTTATTTAATATTGCAGGCCTCTAATTGTTAGGAATAACTCCCGGGTATGATAACGTTTGAAACACATATCATAAATTCTAATATAATTAATAATTATAAATAATAATTATAAAAAATAATAAATATAACAACAATAAATTTAAAAACACTGAAATCTGTCCAAACAATTCTAAATTATTTTGAATTATTTTTTATCAGTTTATTACTGTGATCAATGCGACGCCAGGGGACACAGAAGCCAGCCGGGCATCGCTGGAGGACGCCGCTGGAGTGCGGGGAGCAGGTAGGATCTTTACAATGCTACCCCGAGTGTGGCTCAGGGTTACAAAAAAAATTAACCCCGAGGCATACTCGGGAATACTGCCAGGGGGGTAAAGTGCATGGCTTATTGTGTGTTAAGTATGTAGGCTTCAATATTGTTCAGGCTCCTGACAGCCAGCAACAAAAGTTGCAAGGCTTGTGAGCAGCAACCACCTGCTGAGGTCTTTGGAGCAATAGAACATTTAGCTAAGTGGAGGGCATTATAATACCGACTGTGATTATAGACTATCCCTGCAACTATCAGTATGTATTACCTAGCCATCATTTTTTTTTTAGTTCCCTGACTTTTGGTAGGCTGACTTGAGCAGCAATATTTTCTACCCAACATCCTCTTTGAAAAAAATGCAAAGAGAAAACATGCCAACACCATGCTGACATAGTAGAGCAAGCACTTTATATCAGTGGTCCCCAACCTTTTGGAGCTCACAGACCACTAATCTCATGGACTCCGGACCGCGCATGCACGGGGAGCCGCATGTCACTCAAAGGGGTAGAAACTTCCCCCAGAGTGACATCATCATGCCCGAACCAGTCCAGAAACACCACCCGCCAACGATGTACATGGCAGACGTGGTCCATGGCTCTGCCTGGTGGGCCCCTCCAAGCGGGGTCCTTATCCCGACCCTGCTAGGGGGGCACTGGCCAAAGCCATGGCCCGCCTGTCAGACAGGCTGCAGATCAGGGGTTGGAGACCCCTGCTTTATATAACAGTCACTACACTACACCAGTCAGATGCACAGACTGGATTTAGAGAACAGAAACTGTAACAAGTTCATAGTTCACAAATATTAGAAAGCAGAAGGAGTAGGGGGTTCTCAGCATCTCACCAAGTATCAGATTAATATATCGACTGCTGATGTTAATGATGATACATTTTAATTAAAAACATCCTGATAATGGGATGGCACAAAGTACCCAAACTAAAAAGGATAAGAGCTAGTCACAAAACATGAACACCAGTCTCCCATATATTGATCCATCACTAGGCTATTACATTAAACAACACAAACAAATCACTTTTCTAGACCAAAGCAGCTGTTAATGAGCTTGCAGATGGCCCATGGCATTGGCACATGGCAAACCTAATCTACCTGTTCTGTTTAACTCCCAAAGGCAACCAAAAAAGATCTTAAAAAGCAAGGAAATACATGTAAACCATCTTGTTGGAACTATATTGCATGAGCTATTTTGCAGGGGTTGGACAAAGGAATTCAAAGAACACTAGGGGAATGGGAAATACACTTATCACATTTTATTACAGTATCTACTCACACCAGTATTAACTAACAGAAATAGATTTTCAATATTTGATAAACCATATTTCACTGAGAATACTATTACTCTATTTGTCATGGATTGTTTTTTTGTCAGGTATGTCTCTCTGAATACCTGTAGAGATATATTTCAGGACATTGTTTCCCAGATAAAGATACTGTTCAATATCAATCACATTCTATATGCATGCCAGAAATATTTTTTAACTAGCAAAATTTCTGTCATTTGTTCTTGCAGCAGTTCCTTGTATTAACAGTCATCTAAGTGCAAAGAGCAACACCTGTCTGAAAGAATTCTAAATCAATATAAATAATGTATGCTTACACTCTGTTTTAAAAAGCATGTTCAGCATCCAGATACTTCCTGTTGTCTGTGCCTTTTTTGTATTATTTATTCCAGAGGTGGTTTGTTTATTATGTAAACAAGCACTTTTTAAATTATTTAATACATTTTTATCATGTAGGTTCTGCTCTAGAGCAGCATGTAAGTATCTGTCAAAGAAGTTAATGTTAACTTAAATTCAGTGGCTTGTTATTTTGCTGCATGCTAATTTTATAGCAAAGGTTATTAGAACCCTAGTGCATTAGGAGTATTACTATGCACCAACACTAAAGAAGTCAGAGGAACAGCAATAAGCAGAAAACCAGTAATTATTAATCCTATGTGCCTGGGGGTGTAAAGCTGTGTCAGAGAACAGTCAAAAATAAACAGCTGGTCTTCCATGTTGTTGGAGCTGTACAAGGTTCTAATGTGGGCACACTATGATCTGATGGCATTATGTCAAAAATATAAGCACAAACATGGTAGAGCAATGATCAACTCTGAATGCTTCTTTGCACATGAGGCATCTGCAGCCTCTAGAAGAAGTTAGAAGAATCAACATGTATTTGCTAAATGTGGCATCTAATACATTTGTCTATGCAGGCCAAAGCAAAAGGGTAACTCTTAACCTCCCTGACGGTCTAATTCTGTCAGTATTTTTATGCCAAAAGTGGTACATTGTTTTGCTTGGAAATGTATTTTAAATTGTAGGCCTATAATTCTTAGACATAACTCACGGAAATATGTCCAATATTTAATACATGTAATAATAAACTTTAAATTAAAAAAAAAAATCTGTTAAAACAAGGGTGCAGAAATATACTGAAACCTGTAACATGTAACTGTACAGTAGCATATATAATATGATTACTTTGTCTTGGATTCAATACAGTTATTTTGTATGGAATCCAATAAAAAATAATTTGAATTTCCTGCTGCACTCCCTCGCACACACCAATGTCACCGGGAACATCAGTGCACTCACCGGGAGAAGATTGGAAAAAGAGGACACGTCACAAGGATGGGATCCGACGGGCAGGATGCCGATGGAACCAGGAAAGTGGTTTGTTTTTAGCTACCCTAAGTGTGTCCCCTGAGTGTCAGGCATTGAATTTGGCCTTCTGCGGTGGCTGGCAGTGGACCATTGGACTGAGCCACCTGAAGTGCTGTTAAACCTTGCCTTATTCCGTTCTTTGAAGAACTCCTGTGCTCCTCCCAGCTACTTCCTTTAAAATGGTTGTGTGGAACTTCCTCTTTGCCAGATTATTGTGCTCCTGCCAATATCTCACGTTTGTACTACTGATCATGTTTGCTGACTACCTGTGTGCCGATCTTTGGCTGCTGTTTTACTGACTACTCTTCTGATTACATTTCTTGGATTATTTTGCTACTGTGTGAACCAAACCAGGCCTGCCTTGACGCCGAGCCACACTCGGCATTACCACTCAGGTAGTTAAGAGAGCCTGTAGCCATATATATTTATTATATATTTTATACATACAGTATATATATCCATCAATATTCCTCTATCTGGGACCTAGGAATTTTAGATACTGACTCTGAGGTAAAAAGAGCAATGATGTTTCTGCAGGAAACCTCTTGGTTTATCTGCTGGTAGTTTAGAGTTTCTGTCCTTGGGGTGGTTTTACAGGGAATCCGCAGGAGCAGGGTAGGGCAGATTCCTAATTCCAGGCCCTACAAGATTATTTTGCACACACCTAAGCAGCAGGTGTGTGGCTGTAGGTTAGATGTGTGTTAGGCTGTTTTTCTGCAAAAAAGAACAAAAAAAAAACTTGTTAATATAAGCCAGGAGGCTAAATATTTTGTTTATGGACTTTATTTTTGCGAACCCCAATCCCTGCAAGGGAAGATTGTTTCTTTTAATATATATTTTTAGAGCCCTAAAGTGAAGTTGCTGCGTTGAGTTGCCCTATGTGTCAGCCTATGTAACAGCTGGCCAAATAAATCACAGGGTTTCATCCAGGATGACAGGTACATTTGCCCCAGATACAGGTTATTTGCATTTTTCTGTTTAGTCAGTTTTTCTTTTGATGTGAATGTTGGGGTTGAAGTACCAGGCTGAATGACAATGAGCTTCTTGGCCAGATGGGGGAGCTAAAGAGGCCTAGGTATGATCAGGTGTAACTGTCTCACCTGAAATGCATCCTGGAAATTAGGCTGAAGGAAGGAAGGAAGGAAGGACGGACGGAAGGAAGGAAGGATGGACACAGACTTTGTTGGAAAAGCTGTATGGTTAGGGCCTTAGAGTCCTGCACAGCACTAGATTGGGCAAGATTGTTAGTTAAGGAAACCAACAGAGAGTTAGTGGCTAAGTGGCCAGGCTTTATTTTGCCCGTTTTTGTGTAAAAATAGTATTAGTGAAAAAAACCCATGGTGCACGTTTAACCTGGGGGCCCTGTTTCCTGTTTGAAACATCCCCTGTTGCTATGTGTGATCTCACAATATATATATATATATATATATATATATATATATATATTATATTATATTATATGTTCAATTTTCATCATTTGGACAGTATCTGGTTTTCTTAGATGGCCACCAACACTAGGTAAGCACCTGGAGCAGGTGCATTGCCTGCTCTGGTTTTGCATCCAGCCCTCATATAGATACAGCCCAAAAGTTTAAGATTTTGTTGAAAAAATGTACAAAATATACACTGAGAAAGAGATTCTTACTACTGAAGTAGAGACTATCCACTGAAAATGACTGCAGTGACCACAGATTTAACTTGCTCACTAAGCTAATGTACAGTGTGTAAAGTAGATACTAAATTGCAGTATGAACAGTCTCCATGCCTGTATTATTGCACCTCATTACATCTGATCTGAAACAGGCATGTTGGCCAAACTGTATCTACAAAAGGTAAAGTCTTTCATAAACTACACTGGGAAACAATTTTGAACAAATTTTTTGTTGACTTCAATTTTTAGGTTTATTTACACTAAAATAGGTATGCTGATTCTGAAAATGCAGTTAGTTTTCTTCTATCACGTTAGGTTTTTTCTCTACCACTTATATTAATGCGATTACTGTAGTGTGGGTTTGTATTGGCTATTCATTTACATGCAAAGACCGTGTGGTCAGAGGTTGTGCGCTGCTCTATGTAGTGAATAAGCAAAATTTATTTTTCTACTTACACACGTATTTCCTTTCTTTCAGATCATGTCTTGCTCTGCTGTTTCTCGTTTGTAAGTGCCTAAACAACCCTGATTCATTTTGTTATATCTGTGGCAGTTTCACCATTCCCAGTCAAAGGGTGAACATCAGCACAATTGTAGAGCAAGCCTATTTCGCATATTTCAAAGTTAAACTTGGTGATCAAGATAAGTCTTGGGCCCCTCATAAGGTGTGCAAACAGTGTGTCGAGGGTTTACAGATGTGGACAAAGGGAACACGTGATATGATGCCATTTGGTATACCTATGGTTTGGTGAGAGCCAGGAGATCATTTCAGGGACTTTTATTTTTGTATAGTGAAAACTTCAGGATATAACAAGGATATACTTCAGGATATAACAAGAAAAATACATATAACATAGATTATCCTAGCCTACCATCAGCTATACGCCAAGTGGCTCATTCAGATGAAATCCCAGTGCCGGTTTTCATTACACTACCCTCTCTTGAAGAACATGATTATGGTGATGAACAATGATCATGAATAGGTGACAACAATGATAAAGAGTTTGAAATTGAAGAGGACTCGGTTCGTAAGGGATTTGATCAGCAATGATTTGGCACATGATTTGGGACTATCAAAGCAAACTTCACAACTCCTAGCATCATTATTGAACTAAGGTATTGTACTTTGAACCAGAGAAACTGCATTTCTGCAGTACTTTAGAACTGGAGGAATTTGGAATTCCAATCTATAAATCAACTGAATGGCGACTATACAGCGATAGCTCAAAGCGGAGCTTAAAGTGTGTCCTTCACAATGGCAATATATTTGGGTCAGTCCCAATTGGCCATTCAGTTTCTCTTTGTGAAAAATATGCAGACGTAAAGAGAGTCATTGAGTTGTTGCAATATCACCAACACAATTGGGTTATCTGTGTTGACCTTATAATGATATGCTTCCTTCTTGGTCAGCAACATGGATACACCAAGTATCCCTGTTATCTGTCCATGTGGGACAGCAGAGCTTGTGCGAGGCATTGGGTGGAAAGGAATTGGCCTCCAAGATCTGGTCTAAAACCAGGTGATCCAAACATTCTACATGAGCCACTTGTTGATAGAAAGAATATTTTATTCCTGCCTTTGCACATGAAACTGGGTCTGATGAAGCAGTTCCTTAAAGCTTTGCCAACTGAAGAAGACTGTTTCAAGTACCTAATTTTAGCATTTCCTAGCCTGTCATTTAAAAAAAATAAAACCCAGTGTGTTTGATGGTCCACAGATTCAGCAGCTCAAAGATGCACATTTCATCAGGACAATATCAGAAGTTGAAAAGAATGCTTAGTTATCAATAAAAGCCATTGTCAAGGACTTTCTTGGAAACACACAAGCAAATAATTACATAGAAATTGTCTAGAAACTCTTCAAAAGCTACAAATTGCTTGGTTGCAATATGTACATCAAGGTGCATTTTCTGCATAACTATCTTTCTAACTTCCCGGAAAACCTTGGTGCAGTCAGCGTTGAGCAAGGTGAATAATTCCACCAAGATTTGAGGGTCATAGAAGGACGGTATCAGGGTAGATGGGATGTACATATGATGGCTGACTATTTTTGGAGCATCCAGCGGGATTGTCACTCCAGGAAAAGCTATAGGCGTAAATTTTTACCTTAACCGCTTACCTGAATAATTTTCAAATGTTTTACTGTAACAAAAAAAATGTCAGAGTAACAATAAATCCTTTGTATGAACAAAAGAAATTTAAATAAACAGTAAATTCAAGTTATTATTTCATTATTTTTTCATTGTATGTAAAATGTGTATGTACTGTGACTAAATAGAGGGTACCCTGTATCATAAAAACTGGATGTGATAGCAAAAAACT
>NC_092860.1:109794500-109798912 GCF_032062135.1 Pyxicephalus adspersus | reverse complement strand
TAAGGATTAGCTTAAATATAACAGGTGTGGCAATTACCTAGGCATTACCAAGTTATGCCCTGCACTTGCCTTATAAGCTGTCCACACCCAGCCAGGACAACAGAAGGCCATTTCACTAGGGGCAAGTTTTCCAAGAACAGGAAATAAAACTTTTTACAAGCTTCAAGAAACCCACTGTATTGCAAATGGGAATAATAAGTTAACTCCTTAACATAAAAAACATAAAAAATCAGTACACTAACTCATCTTTCCAATACAGACGCAGGGTAGATTCTCATTCTTAATCATTTCCCTTGGTTTAAATAAACTCACCATACTTGCTTCTGAGCACACTGACTTCGGGCAATCATACATAACCTTATTTGTACTGTCTGTCCTGTAACTTACAAAAAGATCCCTTGGAAATCATTCTGAATAAATCAATTTTCTATGTCTCAGGACAGCAGCAAATACGGATCATACATATTTTTATAGTCACTAAGCAGACAGAAAATTTCACACCCAATAGTCTCTGGAGTTGAGAACAGAATAAATGCAACTTTAAATAATAAAAAATTAACAGTAGTTTTAATGACAACCTTGGCAGTTAACCATTGTGGACCACACACATATTAAAATTGACATCCACCACTGAGGATATATGATGTATCATGAACCTGAGACTGTACAGCTCTATCTGCCCTCTTTGCCTCCTATTTGTCTCCCCGCCAATTTTCGTTTTTAATCTATTCACATCTGTTTTATTCCACCTCTCTACTTTGTGACCTGCATCAACATAGATAATTAACGCTCCACCAAAGAAATATTCTACTTTGCTTGTGAACTTGACAAAGTCGAATCTAATCCTAGGTATATTTTATGGGGTTATTTGCTGTTTCCAAGCAATGCATGTAACAGGAATTACAGCAGATAGGCCTTGTAATAGAGGAAGGGTGCTTGAAATGACAACCGTGGATGGTGACATGTACAATTAATAGACACAGAGGGGCTGATTTATGAAAGCTCTCCAAGGCTAGAGAGGATACACTTTCATCTGTGAACCTAGGTGATCCAGCAATCCTGGATCTGGTCTAGGATTGAAAACATTTGCTTAAAAATAGCAAATTACTTTTAGGAAATCCATTACAAGTTTGCTGGATCACCCAGGTTCACTGATTGGAGAGCTTTGATCAATCAGGTCCAGAACAAGAAGTCATCAGCATTCCAAAATACAGGATTCTTGCTTTAATATAAATGCATCATCACAACATGTTTGAAAAGCCAATGTTGGGTCCACACAGGGTCTCTTCCTCAAGCCAACATAGTTAATTTGTTTTGTTTGTAATGGACCCTGCAAGCCCCCGAAACATTTTTTTTAAAATTCATAGTATGTTATGACTGTTCTTTTAAAATAAAGCAAGAATCCTGTATTTTGGAAAACTGAGGACTTTCTGTTTACTCTAAATGTATTGTAAATTTCCCTTTATAATAACATAATACTCAAATACTATATTTTGTATTGTAGCATTTTATTTTCTTCTTATTATTATTATTATTGATTTACATATTACTGTTATGAAAATATTGTAAAATATAAAAAAAGTCCCCTGGATTCAATCATTTAGCCAGCCCTGAAAACCTAAAAATAAAACCATTACTATTATTTGTATTAAAAACGAATTTTCAAAACAGTCTAATGTGAGGATGTTGCATGTGTTTATTAGAGTTTGTAAATAACGGCTAAAAAAAACAATCAATCAAACCTTAATATTGTGTGCAGTTGAGTGATCTCAAGCAAGTAATTAAAGACATTTACAAGAAAATATGCATGAAGTGAAACAGTTTTGTATAAAGCAATGAGCCAAACCACCTTCACCACGCAGGTCCAATCAGTAGTTGAAGAAAGCTTTGTTCTGGAGGCTGTTAAAGGGGGTTCCTATAGTTCTTGTAAATAAGGTTATAGATGGGAGATTTGAATACTTATATTTAAAAATACAAGCATTCACACTGTTTCCATAAACAACCTTGCTTGTTTTAACCATGTCTTAAATAAATTGTAGGACAATATAAATAATATTGTATGTTATGGTAAATTAGATTTTTGTTTTGTTTTTTTATTGTAGATGCAGATCAAATCGCATTTGTCACACAGATGACATATGTTATGATTTGAAAACTTTTCTTACAATTGTACATGTGCAGTACGCATATTTTATTATCAAACCACTATATGCTGCTAAGTGAAAGCAGGACTGCTATTTGGTGGGCTCTGTACCTAAACATGCCATTACAACTAATGTATGTGATTTGCTATGTCTTGACTAAGCTGCATGGATTTAACTGCAGTTGAAAAAGTGTTAGAGACATAATTGTGACAATAACTGTCTGAAAATATTGGCTGCATCTCGAAGTGGTTCATTGATCATAAAATATTATTTTCGGCTAAAACTTTTATTGAAAAAAAATGTTAAAAAAAAAAAAAAACATTTTAAATGTGCATTTAGCTATTTGTATATCGTTCTGCTATAAGCAAGCAGTTTGTCACCACATAGCAACTGATTTTTCTTATAAAAAAAAATGCATTTCTATTATATTTTCTAATGTTAGCTCCTTTTAAAGCCACTTTAAAAGCACTTCTCCGGTGACTAGGGAAGGTCCGGGAACAGTACTTTATCTGAATCTAGACATAAACTGTTTTAGTAAACATAATGGAGCTGTTCACCTAAAGCCCAACTTTAGACACTACTTTCATGTTTTAAAATGTTCCTTAGAAAATACTTTGTTAACAATCTATTTAAGTACCCAATACTCTGTGTTAAGATATATTAAATATTAGGTTTTAGTTTGGATAAAGAAAGTTGGGTCAGAATAGGTAAGGCTACGTACACAACAATTATTGAACGTGTGTACCCAGCTTAAGAGATAACAGTGTGGAACTGCAACTGTGCAAATAACAAGCCCACGTTTCTTTGAAGAAGAGTTTTACACTAATCCTATCTATCTATCTATCTATCTATCTATCTATCTATCTATCTATCTATCTATCATCAAACTCAATTTCTGTTCCCAACACAGCCCAACCTCTAATACCTAGCATCAAGGACTGCTAACTTCCACCTGCTCCAAACTCAGTGCCTCAGAAAATCTGGTTTACCCTGGATAACCCAAAATATTCAACCCCTAATGATATTCATGGATGCATAGCTTGTGTCTTTACTTCCCCTCAAGAAGCCAATAAGGCAAAACACTTCAGGATCTAAGACACTTTCAATGTACTCCCATAAACTTTCACAGTACATGTCCTACTTATTGTGACCCATTAATATACCAACCCAGGGCTGGTGAACTCTGTTTTGGGGTATCAAGATTGTTCTTGATTCTCCCATTAACAAATTGTGCGAAAACATGTCTCCACTTAATGTGGATTTTTTTGTAACTGTCTTTGCTTTGTAATAGATTAACCACGTCTAGCTTTTTGTACACTTCATGACCCAAATATTATAATTGAATGAACTACATTTGTCAAAAAAAACCCTCTACCTCCTTTTTCTCTCTATATATTGATCTAAACTTGGCTGCTGATCTTAAAGTTGCCTCTAGCATTATATTTGCTGTTCAATAATGACTAGAGTCTGATATAGGAAGTAATGTGTCTAGCAGAGGAAATAATTATATCATTTTTGTTATGTAAATAGCAATAACTAAGAGATTTTAAGTAAAAGGAAGTTAAGGAAGTTGTTATTTTGTGACAACCCCCATTTTAACACATATATATAATATATATATATTTATATGAGAAAAGGTTTGTTGGAACTTGATCTAAGCCAACGCATAAAATACTTTCATTTTTAGCCTTCCAGAGGGCATTCCTTAAGGCACAACTAAACCCATAACTGTTAATGCTGGCAGTGTATGTTTCTTTTGTGTGAACTAATGGCATCCCAGATAATAGTTTTGACAGTGACCTTTTTTAATCATAACCAAGTACTACTGTATCATCAATTGTAGCTGTGGGTACATAAGTATACAATAACCAGAGAACCTCTACAGAGTTGTAATGATTGCTGAACAATATGATTTGAAGGTCACAACTGTAAATGTGCCCCCTACTAAAGCATTGGGATGCCTAGTTATAACATAGTAAAATAAAACAGTGAATTCCTAGGTTAGGAATGAATGGTATTGTTCCTGGAAAGCTTGGTAACAAAAAGTTAAGTAAAAAAATAAAACCCTGGCTCCTGGTGGATTTTTGCATTTGCCATTTAGTGTAGAGCTCATTTCTGTGTGAGGCTGTGCCATATAGAGAGCCAGCTGCCAGGGATAATGTAACTCCTGCACATGCTTCAATGGCCATTCAGTGGCCAAAAAGGATATCCATGAAGCAGGAAGGGGATGCAGGGAACATGCCAGTTTACAAGGATGTGCCTACATGG
>NC_092860.1:109792328-109794350 GCF_032062135.1 Pyxicephalus adspersus | reverse complement strand
ATTTTTCTATTCACAATTGCTACATATATTGGTTTTACACCATTTATCATGTGCCCTGTTACAGTCACAAGGTTTGGATACTTCTCCTAGACATAAACGTTTCTGTAACAACAATGGTTAGTTGCATATAATAAGACCTGTTAAGGTCACATAATTCCCAACACGTTTCGCCAACTTGGCTTCTTCAGGGGTGTTAGTTATCACAATTTAAATAAACAAGCATACATAACAAGAAAGGAACATAAGGAAATGGGTTCTATACAACGGTAATAATATAAGTACATGTATAACCAAGGTATATGTGTGCAATGCAGATAATCTTCAGTAGTAGGTGAACATAATCTAATAGTACATATGAAGACAGGAACAAAGTATATGATCTGTTTTATAAAATACATAAATTATGGTTAGTTTTATGATCACACTGGTTTATATTTTCAAAGTAATACTAAAGCTAGATATAAAGTGTGTATAATATAAATATATATTTATATGTGTGTGTTTTACATTAAGGTAACACTTACAGTATTGTAGAGGAGTTGATGTGAAAATGAATCCAGTAGATATGGAAATGGTATGGAGATAAATCCGATAGTGTAGAAGTAAGTCCAGGGGAAAGCATAGAAGAATGGTGTCCCCAGAGGTTGGGCTGTGTATACCTTTGTAGTGTAAGTAATATTAGGTTAATAATAACTTGGGAGGGGTAAGAACATGGAAGTTAGGAAAATATTATGGTATACACTTACTATTTGTAGTATATGGGCAGAGTATAAGAATATTAACGTAGAGGGTCACTCAAATTCCAAATTCAAATTCCATCTATAAAGTAAGTTTTTAGATAAAATAAGTCGTAGCATACTGGTAAATTAATTTAGGGTGATTATGGTATAAACACCAATTGCATAGATAAGTCTTACCTAAACTTGACAAGGTAAAGACATCTGGTTCTCAGAACAAGAGTTATTATTGATTCTAGATCATGAGAGGGGGGCCTACAGGTAGAATGGTACCATCAGAATACACTGAGGCATTTATGTAATGGTAAATACTGGGAAGGTTTAGTTACCTTAGTAGTTATCCTTGGGTAGAGAGGATATGTGTAGGAATACCTAAAGGTAGAGATCAAAGAGAGGGATGTGAATCCTGCTGAAAGTAAAAGCATAACTGATGGTGGAAACAAATAAAACTGGAGGTGTTTATTTTACCTTGGGTGGAGGAAGGAATGGAGTATGTAGTCCTATTTTGACGACCAGGAGTGTAAAGGGAGGGGGGGAAGGAAGCCCCCCATAAATGTGTGTTTGGGGCGGAGTTGTACGGAGTTCGGATAGCTTGCAGACTCTGTACAGAGCAGGAGCAGAGGGAGAGGAGTGGGCGTGGCCTGTGCAGTTCCCGCACCAACCACACTCCTTCCAAGCACATAGGGGAAAAGGACAGGCAGATGAGGGGATAACAAGCAGGTCCAGGGGAGTGTAAAAGCAACACACCCTGGACTGCCTAATCGCCCAAAGGAGGGGCACTTAAGCTGCGTACACACTTCCAATTTTTGTCGTTGGAAAGGATCTTTCACGATCCTTTCCAACGAGAAAAATTGCAGGTGTGTACGCAGCTTAAGTATACAATAACCTGAGAACCTCTACAGAGTTGTAATGATTGCTGAACAATATGATTTGAAGGTCACAACTGTAAATGTGCCCCCTACTAAAGCATTGGGATGCCTAGTTATAACATAGTAAAATAAAACAGTGAATTCCTAGGTTAGGAATGAATGGTATTGTTCCTGGAAAGCTTGGTAACAAAAAGTTAAGTAAAAAAATAAAACCCTGGCTCCTGGTGGATTTTTGCATTTGCCATTTAGTGTAGAGCTCATTTCTGTGTGAGGCTGTGCCATATAGAGAGCCAGCTGCCAGGGATAATGTAACTCCTGCACATGCTTCAATGGCCATTCAGTGGCCAAAAAGGATATCCATGAAGCAGGAAGGGGATGCAGGGAACATGCCAGTTTACAAGGATGTGCCTACATGG
>NC_092860.1:109643979-109792055 GCF_032062135.1 Pyxicephalus adspersus | reverse complement strand
TTTTTTTTTTTTTACTTTAGTTTGATGTGTTTGGCTAACGGTATGACCTTTAGACAATGCGACTGTTCAACTTCAGATTACCTCTGACCTTAAGACTGCCTCTACCATGGCAGTTCATTTTTTTCCCTTTCATTATCTCCTTATTTCTGTGCTTTGTTTGACTTAGAATGTTGTGTGCAAAGTTTCCAATAATAAGATGTCATGAGACTTATTTTTGTGGGTATACTTCATATATTTATTTTTAATTTTATAAATAAAGGAGTATGCATTTTTCAGGATTTTGTTGTCTTTAAATTGCCTCATCCAAAAAACTATATATAAAATACTACATTATTTTTCTTTAGGATTTGTGCAGTGAGACATAAATTAGAACATATTAGAGGCATTTTTTGCTTTCCCTGTGCTAGTTTTAAAAGCTTCACAGAGGTGCCCAGAGGTTTTACTGTGTGCCACGGAAATGTCAGTAAAGATGGGGAGATGATTGCTGAGGTTGACTGTGATGCAAATTTCCTTGATATCTTGAAGAATACGTTAGCTGTCTATTTAGCAAAGATGGATAGTGTTATACTGTTTAATTTGAACACAACAAGAATGCTGATTCAAGGAGACATTGCCAAGTTAAGGTCACAAAGAATATTTATTTACTTTTGAAACAATCCTGCCTGTGACTTCACTTGTGATGTTTAACTTGTTTTCCTCAACATCAATAAAGGACAAAAGCCTGTATAGAATCAATTTGGAAAATCTATTTTTATCTCATGTCTGTTTCTGGTTGATTGCTTTGTGTCTGTCTGTTCTCATTCTGTATAACTGAATAATCTGTTCCAAATACACAGATAACCATTATGTGTCAATAGGCAACATCTAAATTATTTCTTCATATATATCATTTTAAAATCCTAGCGTAATTTTTTATAAAATGGCTCATTAAATGCTCCCATTAGAGCATTAGGTTAGGCGATTCGATAATGTGTAATCTACTTTTCAACTTTACCTGAGACAAATACAAAATAGTAAAGATTTTATTGAATTCTGTCAGCTTTAATTTTAGACTTTCCAGCAACTGAAGATTACTCATTTATCTGTTAATTGCGTAAATCAATTTCAGTTCAGTCTGTTCCTGCTAAGCTATCAAACTCAATATTATTCATTAATTGCTGGATACATCTCTCAATAAAACAGTCGATTTGCTCATTTATGCCAGGTAAATATTATTATGAGTTTTTTTTTCTAGGAGGTGAATTAAAGTTATTTCTAAATAATGGATAAAAAAAAAAAAATCTAATGGTATAGCTAGTGATATGTTACATAGCCCTTCTTGCTTAGTTAAGTATTATATTATAAACAGGCTAAAGGGGGTTCTACATTGTCCAATTAGAATTTAGAAGATTGCCATAACCACATCCAACAATACTACTCCAATTATTGCTAAAAGGTGGGGAGAGGGAGTATCCAGGAAAATACCATATAAGTTAGTAATTGCATAGGTACAGGGGAAATGTAGACTAAAATTATCCTGAAATCTAATTGTATGTGACAATATTGTGTGTTCTCAATATGTTGTGTTTTGTGTTTGGTACTAAGAAGTAGCAATACAAAACCTGCTGTTGAGGGACTGGAAAGAGGAAAACAGCAATATGTTAACAAAACAGAATAATTTTACATATGACTGAACTCTGTACAAATACACAGTGGGCCAAAATTAAAAACTTTCCTTCCTTTCATTCCTTTGGGGGCAAAAATTTTTGGAATCATTTTACCTGGTAAAGAGCAGATAGTAAACCAGGGCCAATGAAATATCAGTCAGATAAATGTGTTTTGGTGCATAGTACACACAAGTATGTGATCCAAAATTAGTGTATACCACATGCCTAGAAAAAAGTCATAAAATCAGAAAAAAACATAAACCCTCTCAAAAAAAAAAAAAAAAAAAAAAAAAAACTTGTGGGGTATTTAGGTAACATACCCTGCAAACTAGATTTGCTTGTCAGAAAACAAACACAAGCTCAGTTCTGTCTCTACATACCAAAACAAAAACTTTGATTTTAGCCAGGTATACAACTGATTAGTTGAAAATGCCAGCGCTAACTTTTGCTGTTGTTTTCTGAATAAAGAAGCAACTCCAGGTCACTTGCAGTACTGAATCCGACACAACCTGTATTCAGCAAAATATACAACTTATTAGCTGAAAATGCCAAAGTTAATCATTTGCTGTTTTCCACTGAAAAAGAAGCAACTCCAGGTCACCTGCAGTACTGAATCTGACATGTATTTGAGTAGTCTAATGGCAATTAACTGCCCTTTTCATGAGTAGTGGTTTGCATTGTATCTTTGCAGCTATTAGACATTCTGAATTACATTTTACATTTAACTGTCATAGGCTTTGGATGACCTTTACTGACCTTCTATTCAACTGACATGGACTGAAGTGCTATAGTATGGCAGTTCTTTTCCACTTGAGATCTCACTGTGAAATACTGAATGGCTTTACAATATGTAATAACAGGCAATTTTGAAATAAAATCACTGCTCATCTACCAATTTTTCAATTATGAAATTTACCATTGATAAAGACACTCAATATATACAAGCTGTTCCTGTTCACAGAGAGCCAATTTATTTCATTACAGCCAAATAGCTATTTACAAAGCATCCCGTAATTGTGCACATTATTTTGTAATTATATTGATATTGAAGCAGACCATTCATTAATATAACAAAAATGACACTTACCTTTACTTCCACAGAACCCTACATTTGGTCCCGCAGCGTCCTTGATTCTTTCTTCGTCCCAGCGTGGAGAATTCACCACCATCTTCTTCCTTCACCTTCTAGCTACTTCCTACCTCACCCAATCTCACACTGCGCAGGTGCAAGATTGTGTGACGTTTCCTTCTGTAAATGTAAAAAAAGTGCATGCTTGAGACTGGCACTTTTTTTGTATTGTGGGAAAAACCCATCTGCACATGCTCGAGATTGGGCCTGCGCAGAAGGGGCAGCACAAAATCTCCTGGTATACATAGTGGTAAAGACAGAAGGGAATGGGCCTTTCTTTATTTTTTGCTTTATAGAAAAGGATCATCTAGCCTTTAATATAAAAGTAAAAATAGTGGTGATAGGTCATTTTTAAGGACATTTTCCACAGGTCAATATTACACTTATTTTCATGTGACCCGTTCACATCATTGGTATGTAAGATCTATTAATTAGAGCATTTGGGGGTAGTAGACTATTAAAGAAAGGAGATAGAAAAAGATTATTTTGATGAATAGACTCCTGGAAGTTTTTGCAATTTCTGCAAACACGTTATCAAGCTGGTATGATTTACCTATCTCTGGTTTTATTTCTGCAGCGTAAAATGCTGATCCAACCTGACAGATGCAAAGGCTTCCCTCTGTGTGCCTTGTAACGTTATTATTCCTTCAGATTACATAAAGCCAGAACATCTCCTTGAGTCCACGCACAGAACAAATACACTTGGCCGTATTCCAGCATGAAGGTAGTAGCTAAAAGCTGTAACAGAAGTGTCATGTATTTTACAGACTTCTTTGTTTTTTTAGGCTATGTATTAAAACTGTTACCTCTATATACCATACTTTATACAACACATTCCTGCAGTAAAAAATTTAATGTACCTAGCTGAGAAATTGCAACGATATCTATTTGAGCAGATTTGTGACGAGCTTTTATTCCTGAAGCTATTATTTGCTGACATTTCTGTATTTATTGAAAGCATTTATACAGGAACAACATTTTACAAGCTTCAGTGCACATGCAAAAAAAATTCCATCAGTCCCTCTCTTCATATGGGTTAGAGCAGATGTAAATCCTACATTAAAACAGTATATTTGCCTAAGACTTGGTACTAATAAACAAATATTTTTATCTTAACAAAAAAAAAATATTTTGATCACTTTTTTTATTGTTTATCAGCCCTCAGCACATCACTTCTCCTGCAGCCATTTTGCAACCACTTGCTGGTTTCCCTAATGGTGACTACAGAAAACAATGGCCGTATTGACAATGCCTTTAAATTGTGTGTTGAACTTGTCACCAGGACAGTATGGAAGAGAGACTCTCCAATGAGGGTCAATAAGACTTGGGGCAGTAGGTAGGAAAATATGCTTCGGGGGCAAAAGTTGGCAGCAGTAAAAAATATTTACAGAGAAAATACATACTTTTCAAAATGTTTTTTGGGGAGGGGGCATGTTTCCATGGGTCCCCTGCTCCCCAGCTATTTTCATGACAATATCGAAACATAAACTGCAATGTATTTTGTAAAAATATGCCCTTTTCGCGAAAACACATTTTCAATTGTCCATTTCACCTAACCCTATTCTCTAATAAAGAATACATCAAACCCATTGTGTTTCTCTCTTGCCCAGAACCTGTGATGTTTTGTTCGCTATACCACTAGTGCAGCCTTGCTCTAAATGTCACGCTATGGGAGAAATGTGTTGTTATACAACCATAATACAGAGTTTTAAACCAAGGTTTCTTTTTTGTGTGTATTTAGTCAGTTTGAGTGTCTCTGTAGTGTTATAAAGCTGTGTTTGCATTTTTCTTATTCCAGAGACAAAGTACACCATGTAGTTTAGCTTTTCCAAAAAAACTATTTTGTCAGCTTGTTTTTAGTGCTGTGAGTTTATTTAGCAAAAGGGGGAATGTGTTTGCTGAAGCTCCAAACTCTGTTTCTTAATGTCATTTTTGCTTTTCTATCTCATCATTATTCAGTGTTGTATTCAGCAGTTCACACATCTTATGAGACTGTTAATTTGACAGTTTTCTTCTGTAGATTTCAACTAATCAAACAACAATTAAATTACATTCCCTGCTACTGGCTAAATTGTGATTACCATATTTGTAAAGTAGGAAAATAAACTACATTACTATGCCTTAGGACTCTGCATAACTTATTCCATTAAACATATGTTTACTGTACTTCAACCCTCGATATATCATCCAATATTTCTTTACATACCTGGAAAAGCTTCTGTAGTACATCAGCTTCCATCGCAATACAACAAAAAGTGAACCTGTCTCCCTCCAGAATCCTACTTCTGATGTGTACTAGAATCTTACAATCTGTCACGGTGCCACAGGGCAGGATGGTGGACCCTCTGTGTCACCAACCCAGCAGCTGCCCGGTCTTCACCAGAGCCTCTAGAGGAGAGGATGTTATGCTGCAGGAAACTGCCAGGTTGTGGCCCCCATGCACTCAGAGGCAGGTGACTTGCTGACAAATAGGAAACAGGTGAGGTGCCGGAATGTGGGACAGAACCAGCCAAGGGTCAAAGTCAGGACACAAAAGAGTCTGTAACTGGAGATAGACAGGAACAACTGGGAACAAAGCCTAATGGAACTTCTTGTCCAGGCAACTTCCTGTTGCCAGTCACTTCCTTATAAAGGGCAGGTCATGCAATGGATGTGAGTCATATGTGCACCAGACTCCTAACCCTCCACCAGAGGGAGTGCTGGTGAAGATGCATTCTCAGGTGGTGTTCAAATGCCTGCCAGCAGGTGGAGTGCATCTGCAGAAAATTGGGATCCTGAAGCAGACTTGGTGGTGGCAGCAGAAGAGTGCAAGGTGGGTGAGCCTGAAGGAGGCACAGATCCCCTGGACTTGCTGGGATCTGTGACACTAACTAACTAGTAGTATCACTGTATGCAACACTGTTTTTTTGGGGGGGTTAAGTTAACAGATTTCCAAGGCAACCAACCAGCAATTTACAGTGGAATTTTTTATTTAGTGATAAACAAGAAAAAAAATATTTGTTTTAGGTCTAAATTTTAAACTCCATCTTCATTTTGTTTTAAAATGTGTATTCAATTATTCCTCATATTTATCTATTATATCCATTGCTGAAAACTGCATATCCTTAATGCCTGTAGCTATAATTCATGCACTGCTTACAATGTTTTCCCTTGTAGCTACCCTATTGTGCTGTAGAAAGCTAAGATTACAAACTTAAACAACCACATTGTTGAACAGTAAAAGGAATCATGAGACATTAGATTTTCCTTTAGACTGGAGGCCAACATCGCAACTTTTGGCCTTTAGGGCTGGGTCTACACGGACATTTTTAAAAACACATGTAAACGTTCCCACTGCATTTATATGCGTTTTTATGCACTTTTATTAGCATTTTAAAGCTTGCCTTTAAAGCGCTGGAAAACGTCTATACCGCGTTTTCCCACGTTTTTATCGCATATACGTTATAAGTGCTTATAAACGTGGGAAAACCCTAGAAAACGTGGGAAAACACCCCATCGAGATTAATGAAAGCGTTTACCCTGCATTTTTTGGGTGTTTTTCAGCATTACCTCCGCGTTTTAAGTTTTAAAACATTGCAGTCAGCGTTATAGATAACGCTCATAAACGTGCTTTAAGGAAACGTCCTAGTGTCAATTAGCTTATCAGGATGCATGGGAATTTCAAACTTGGGTTTTCAAAGCCTCAGGTTAAACGCTGGGGAAAACGTCCATGTAGACTAAGCCTTAGTGTTCAGCCAGAAATGATGAAAAGCACCAAAAATAGGACCAGCAACATAGTTGGTCACAACAAGTAAATCCATTTTTCATGCCAATAGCTTTAAAATGAGCCATTGGGTAGCAACATTCCCCTTGTATAGTGTAATAAATTCACTTCATCTAAATGATACTGTTCTAGAGAAATATTTGTTCCTGGCAAAGAGATTTTATTTGACCAGCGACCGATAAATGTGATTAGCCCAAGGTAATGTAAATTCTCAATAGTTATCGGAAATAAAATGACATAAAACAATTACAATCAAATCACACATAAATAATAATACCTTTAAAGAGTTATATATTGAAAAGATTTTGTGCCTCATTGATCCACAGAGATTCTCTTGTTCTCACTTATTTTTGTCTTTTAGTCCCAGTCTGTGTATCTGACAGGCGACATTTGTGTCTAGAAGTGATGATTTAATCACTCTGTCAAAATAAGATAAGAGAGCTGTCTAAAATTGATAGGGTAAAAGGGTGTCAAAATTACTTGTAAAGATGTATTTCTGTGTGCTACAATTGTGACTTTTTTCCTTTGGGGAATTCTAAAATAGTGTGAAAAGTATTTAACACAGCAAGTTATTGGCAGATTACCCGAAATTCGAAATAAAAAGAATGGGTCGTAGATGCAGAGGCTCTGTGGTAAAGCATTGAAGACTGCAAAGTACACGACAAGGTTCTGCAGCATGGAGCTAGCCTGGTATTTAAAAATAAAGCATTTTTGGGGGGTAAGGCTATCAATCAACTTGGGTGGCATTTTTGTATGATTTTCAAGTACATGACGAAGCCTCACATCAAGAGCTGGACAGCCAAAAGTTAATCAAGAGCTATATAGATGAAGTAAAAATGTGATGATTTATATTTTTTAAGCAGACCAAAACTCTGGTAATAAAAAAAACCTGCAAAAAGGACAGAAAATGTCTCTCAATTGTATGCATGTGTATAGGGGTTCATTCAGTTCTGGCAGCCCCAGTGGTCTCAGCTCACTATTTTAGCAGAAGACAGTGATCAGGCAGCAGGTAAGTTTTATTGCAGAAGTGAAATCACCTGTCCCTTTCTGAAATAAAAACCTGCCTAACCGCAAACTTTAGTTCCCCTTTAACATTCAGAACAGGAAAGGCATTTTACACATTTTACGTACCAAGTTCTGAATAATCACCATTGAGGAAACAGCATACACATCTCCAGGAATGGTGGGGATACAATCTTTCACATTACACTTGGCAGTGAAAGAGAGGAAAAAGCTCTGCTTTCCCTCTGATGTTAAAAAGAAACTAATCTTAGAATTAAGGTAGGTTGTTTATTGCTGAAGGTACAGTCAATGTCTCAACAATAAAATTTACTTGCCTAGAAGCAATTTATTAAATCTCCCTCCAGTCCTTTTTATAGATTGAGATCTTTGACTATTTTGATTGTCCAGGCTGAAATGACGTAATGCCCGCACATGTACATGAGAATTTATGTATTCCTGGCAAAAGTATAGGGACATTGCCTGTAATAAAGAACCCTTCCTCCCATAATTTTTTACTTTTGTAAATTTAGTTATGCATTAGCACATGAGTGCAGCATCAGCAGACCCACTGGACACCATGTGGCACCATATTACAGAAATTGAGCAAAACCAAAATATTGAAAGAATAGAACTTTGACTTGAGTTCCACTTTAATGGGTAATCACAGCATTAATTCTTATTTTTTATTGGTTAAGAAAAAAGATATTATGTTTTTTAAGTTTTTTAAACCATACTTTGTGCAGTGTTGTGCTGTATGAACGCTTTTACAAACATTATAACTCAATGACATTCTAATGCAAATTGATCATTTTTAAGGGTATTGATATATATTGTATGACGCGCTTCATAATCACTTCCTGATCTTAGTAAATGTGTCATCTATACCAATTTGCACCCTGTTTATGTATATCTTCACATTCTATGCTACTTTTACATTATTCATTACCAAGAAACCCCTGTTGAAGAATTCCCAACTTCCAACCCCCCCCCCCCCTTTTCCCTGCCAACTTCCACCCCCCCCCCCCCCTTTTCCCTGAAGGCTTATTCCTAAAAGTAATATTCATGAATTATGTAAACTAGGATCCATTTGTTTATGATCTCAACAACGTGCACCTGTATGTAAATATATTTTACATTACCTACTGTTAACTCCTTACCAGTTGTAGTTCAGAAATCCTTTTGATGGTTTACTCTATCATATATTTTAGCTAGTATCTGAGATGAACACTTTATTTTGCTAGTTGAATGTACTTTACAGATACACATGCACATGGAGAGAGCTTACACTGCAAATAAAAAAACAATTCTAGACAGAGAAAAGGGTGCAGAAGTAGATTAGTTTGCTTTCTCAAATTTCACAGTGGAGTGATATATGTTTGCTTGTAGCAGTCAGTGACAGGCAAAGATACTGTAGGTTTTATTGATGTATGCTTCCCAACAGCATAGTCAGACTCACTCACTTCATAACCAAGCAAGTATAGAGACGGAGAAAACATTATATAAGTCAAACAGAAATAAAAAAAGCCACCAAACCTACTGAATAATTTCTATCAAGTCAAGCAATATTTCTTCTGCCTTATAAATTACACATTGCTAAAAGCTACATCCTATATTGGTGCTTCACAAATAAAAATGATAATTATATTAAAGGATGCAGTGTCACACCGCAACACAAAGTGAAACAGCTTATGGAAAAAACTTCCAGATCCCACATGGTAAACAGAAAGGGTGTTTAGAACATATACCCATTTTATGTTTTTTTTGCATTTGTATAACTTTATATAATAAATAAATGGTGTCAACAGCCCTTAAATTTACGAGGACAAATCATTGCCATGTTTGCGGAGACTTTGATTATGACACATTCCATTTGTTCATCAACAGAATCACAGTTATTGGTTGTATTACAATATGGAACTTCTGTTGTTTAAGTTGTTTAAGCTTTCAAAAATTGACGATTCTCTCAAAGATAGTAGCCACAGTGATTTATCTACGTGATCCCAAAGTGATGACCACAATGTAACTAATAATCACCACATGGGTTAGCACACCAAAAAACATACAAGAACTTGATAATCAAAGAAGGAGATCTCTCCACCTAAATGAAGTCTATGAATTAGCAGCCTTTGCTGTCATTTCTTTTCTCCCGGGATTGTCTTTTACATTTTTTATAGGTTGGTATAAATGCCATAATAGCTCCATTTTAAAAAATATTTCTAGTGCTTGGCTTAGGTTCACTGCAGCCTGTGTGAGTGAAGCCTTTAACACTGTTTTTAGGCTTCATTCTTGATTTATCAAAGCTCTCTAATACTGGAGAAGATACACTTTCATCAGTGAACCTGGTTAGTTGCAGATTTTAAGGATATGAGGGAAGCACTTTTTTTACATTATTTGAAAGCTCCCTTATGAGACATGCCCAATCTTGTAATGTGATGCAAGTATCCCAGGAGTCTGCAGGTTTACCTTTCAGTTTTCACCACAGCAGTAAAGATGGAAGGAGAAGAAACATCTTCCCTCCAATAAAAATGTAATTATATACAGTAAAACTTTTATAAATGGTATCACTATACAGTAGTGCCACATCCCTGTTATTTATCCTCAAAGTATTTTTTGAACTTTCATTTGGGACTTTTTAGGTACCAAAACAAACTTCATGATTATTAAAAAAATTACAATATTTATTTCAATACACATACAATAAATCTATAAAAAATTAGTATATTGTACAATACATGGTATGCTAATCATCCATTGAATGTGCATTTTTTGTCCTTTGTGCATTTTTACAGTCCTTTGCTTGTTTTGCCATCTGGCTTCATCAGGACACTCCACCATAAAACATTTCTAAGTTTTATCAATAATTTATTTAGCTATTCAATTCACCCATACTTCACAGTTATTCACAGTGTTTGGTCGTATTACAATATGGAACTGTTGTTTAAGCATTCAAAAATTGATGTTTCTCCCAAAGATAGAAGCCACAGTGATTAATCCATGCAATCCCAAAGTGATGACCAAATTGTAACTTTTAATCACCACATTGTGTTAGATAATCAAAGAAGAAGACTATCATAGGTGACCCTGGGTGATCCAGCAAACCTGAAATAGATCTGGTCCAGGATTGAAAACATCTACTAAATAACAGCAAACTATTTTAGGAAAACGATTCCAGATTTGCTGGAACACCAAGATTTCCCCATAATAGTTTTCACCAGTCTTGGAGAGCTTTATTACATCAGGCCCATTGAATTAATATTATATAACTGAACCCCAGATTTATAAAAGAATCTTGGTGAAGGTACATATTAACGATTTTTACTGCAGCATGATCAAAGTGTCATAGTGACAATGCTGTATTTCTATGATTGTTCCAAGTGAAGCATGGTAAAAATGGAAACAAACAAAACAAGATTTATTTATGTCTAATATTTATTTTTCTGAATGAATAGATACACTTAGCAGTAGAATTGATATGGAAGGAGTGCATTGATCACTGAGGGCAGGCACAAGGTTCTATGGAGTTACATATTCGGACACATTATTATTCCATAAAATATCACTAGCATCTGATTGGCAAGTTCTGTGAGATAAGCCAGAAAGGGATCACTCTGATGATTCAAACTCCTGATTTGGATACTGTTTCTGAGTCATTGATGCTAATGAATTAGTATAGTGGCCAAGCAGCATGGCAGTCCTCACATCTCTCCAGTACAGGTTTAATTTAGAAAATGAGCAGCCATTTCTTCTATGTACTAAGTTCTGACTGAGTCTTTCTGCAGACTCTTTACTTTTTTTAGCATTTCCACTCTCTGCGATCGACAATGCACAATGTTTACATTGAACACCTCTTTGCTTTGCTGAATCCATATTGCATACAGCAGCAAATAAATGAGAAGGAAAGCACATGCAAGCAAGACCTAACAGCTGATTCTGGAGTACAGCGCCATCAAAACAAATGGCGCCTCCAGAAAACAGTGTAAATTTGCCACATTCACCTGCTTGCATCTGTATTCACTGCAATATGAATATTCAGCATTTGTTACTCTTTGTAATGTTGGCTGATGGGTATTGTGCACTATAATGAAAATGAAAGCATTTGGTTATTCTGCGGTAAATTTTCAAAGAAAATAAAGTAATAAAACAAAAAAGTTCAAAACTACAGATTTATTATGCGTAGTTCTGCATGGCAAACTTTAATGGCTAGAAAAGTAGGTTGTCAAATGTACTAGCCACATAATTTATGGAATACATATAATAAATTATGTCAATTTGAATGTGACCCTTTACAAACAGGCTTTCCTCAGGCTATTTTATAAAATGACAAATGGTTTGTCCACTGACCATTTGTTGTTGGACCTTCTGCAATAATTCTTATAGAGATCATGCCATGTGATTTGATTTGCCTAGTCTCAGTAGCATGTAATATATGCATCGGTTATTTGGAACAGAACTGCTGTTCTTAATTTAACTTACCTTACACAATTTTACTGCATTCTCAAAATCTAAAAATATGGATAAGCCTAAAATTCTCCTTCTTGTTAAACCTCTCTATATGCCACTGATTTATACTTAGGTGACCTAAAAAGTTTATAAATGGAGAAAGCAGGCAAATCTAGTTTCAATTCACAGTACCAAGTTGAAAGTC
The DNA here is from genome assembly GCF_032062135.1 of Pyxicephalus adspersus. Lineage (NCBI taxonomy): Eukaryota > Metazoa > Chordata > Amphibia > Anura > Pyxicephalidae > Pyxicephalus > Pyxicephalus adspersus. The sequence goes on along the minus strand of NC_092860.1, from coordinate 109,779,870 downwards.
CTGATTTTTTACTATCTGTAATAGAAGTATGGTGCTTATAGCTAGTGCAACTCTTTGTGATTTCTTCTTCCACTGAGAATAAAAATCAACATCAACATTATGTTTAAACTGTTTCAAACCCATCTGGTGAACTGTGGACACTTCGAACAAAGTCAAAATAACTGTTTAATATAACTGTAGGAGAATTACTACATCTGAAAATATATATTTATGTTGGAGCACCATATTTTGACATCAAATAAACAGATGTTTGCTAGAGAAACAATGCCACAAACAGCCATGCTGTGGGATGATGATATATTCAGTGTGAATGCACTGGGGCGTGCCAAAAGATTACAATTTCTGGCCATGAGTTGATTTAGTTCCATATAAATAAGTCAAAGGAAACTTACAGACTTGGATGTACATAAATGTCCAAATGTTTCACTTGTCAGGTTTTATATCTCAGAAATTATAGACGTTCGTGCAACCCTTTCCAGCACATGGTTGCCCGGTGCCCTGAGATTCCCCTGGCAGGTAGAGATGCTGCCAGTCAAGCTAAATGGATACATGTGCCCAATTTTTGAGCCACGTTTGAATTAGTTTCATCAAGCTAACCATCTGGCTCATATCCCTCCCTCCCAAGCTCTCAAACAATTACAGGTTTTGAATCAATCATTTTCAAACAAGCTGCATGCAGCAAATACACGACTCTGAACGGTTCAAAGAGAAAAACAAACTGTACACTTCATTCAATAATATTAATGCTGCCAGGGACAGCCTGTCAGAAACATTCTTCAGTTTTGGCGTTCCATTCCTGCCTCCCTGTCCCTAAGAGAGTGGGTAATTAGCAGGACAAATGGTGGCAAAGAATTGTAAGCGTTGCTCGGGATATATCTGACCCTTCACTGCTTGCTGACATTAAAAGTTTGCATTTTCCTACTTTTTTCTTACTAGTGAAATTGCTATCTAAATTGTCTCAATTAATAGAACTTACCACTGCAGGGTGTCCATTATAAATATTTAAGCTAATAAAAGACATGTGAATTGCCAGCTTTACGACAGCTTTACATCATATGCTTGTGCAGGTCATAAATGCGTAAAAGCCTGAGCCATAAGAGTAATCGCTGTTATTCTGCCTCTCAGCTAAAATATATAACGTTTCAATGCTTTACTTTTTTTTCCTTAAAAAAAATCATCTGAATTAGATTCCCGTGGGTAATGAAAATTTTAGTTCTGAAAACTGTTTATTTTCCGTAGCTCCAGGATGTATTTGGAAACAGGGCTGCACTCAATGTATTCTTCAAGGTAAATCCATTTATAATAAATATATAAATATAGCCACCTTCAAGCTATAAAACTTAGTTTTACAAAAGTTTACAAAATACAAGATTGTTTGTATCACTCTAAATAAAAAAAAACAGCTTCCGACAATAAAGAAAACATTTTGGGCAGGCTACATGGGATTTTTGGCTTCCACAGGTTCATCTAAATTTGCACCATTGCATATGCTAAAAACCTTTATGGTCCTTGGTAATTCCCTATTCATTTTGCTATCCACCTAGCTCCACTAATCCCACTTCTCACAAATGTCTCTTTTTCCAGCCCCGTGCTGCACTTGGATCAGGGTCTTCACCAGGTGTGTGAAGTGGAGCTTTAGTTTTTGGCACCAATTTCAGCTGTGTATTGGTGTCATCAGACTTCCTATTACAATGTGTGCCTTCAGCAGTCCTGTAAACATCCCTCACTGGCTCTGCATTGAGCCATCATCTATACAAAAGGTATTAAATAAAAGGCAGAGAAGACAACACATTAAATGCTCTCTTCCATAGGATAAAATGCATGGTGCAGAGTAATTTGTAATGGATATTTACTGTCCCCAAATATGCTATGATCTGTGCATGTCTGTTGTTCACATTGTAGCCATTTACTCTATGTAACCAGTATACTGTAGTTCTAAGACTTACATTTAAAAAGAAAAAGAACATTCTGACATCACCAGACCTGACCAAACACATGGAGAAATGGGTTTTTAATGCTGTTTTAGGTTTCGGGGTTCACTTAATGGGCAAATAGAAGAGGAATACACCTGAATGGGGTTTTACAAAAATTCCAGAAAAGGCAAACTTAGTCTTACCTTTAAGATTATTCCTAACTTAATAAAATTGTTTCATAACCTGTTTCTTTGTGTTGCCATTTCCAGTGACAGCCTTGACACAGAGTATTCATTACATTCACTTCATTTGGAAATATTTATAGTCAGGTTAGTCCAGACAAGTGTCAAATGTGGATTCGTGATAAATTATAAATGATCGTATAAAACCTTGAAGAGAGTAAATTAAATAGTATGTTGTGTTTCTTCCTGGAATTTTTTGCTCTAGGCAGCTACTAGACTTCAAGCAATGATATGTTGTTTTCCAGTCACTAGACACTACGCTTGTCCATATGCACGCATATTTCTGTAGCTATTCATGGCTGTAACTGGCATCTGAGTTCAAAACATCTCTGCAAGTTTCCTATTATTGTCTACAGACTATTTCCTTAAAATGCTTTGCAATAGTCCTTGAGCTCTTCATAAAAGTTCATTCACATCTCTAGACAGACACCTACTGTTCAGGGATTTTCACTTGTGCAATGTTTTTTAAATCACCAGCCTTCTTGTTTAATCCCTTCTCAGTCATTCTTGCTCTGCTATTGAGATTTCAGTCAGCAGTTATTGAGTGCCTTTGTGAAATCATTGGGTACAAATTGACAGTTTTCATAAAACACCTATATATATCCCTCTCTTAGACTGATTAACCTGCAGCAAGAAGTGATCTTTTATTTCAAGTAATGATTGCAGTACACAGTGAACTGAACTGTAGTTTATACTGTAAATTAACCCATACTTCTTAGATTTTGTCGTTTACATAACTGTGTATGTAGATTGAAGGTCAAAGTTCCACTTTAAACCTCAGGGAAAATCTTGTTGTATAACATGTAACTTATTAAAGTCACACTTTTTTTACCTAAATTTCCCTGAGCAGAACAAATATTGTTGCTCTCTGTGTATGAATAAAAGTCTATCCTCACTGGACCGAAATGCCTTGTTTGACAACTACTATTCATTATTCAGCATGGCTCCCTTCTGATTGGAAAACAATAGTTATTTTTCTGTAGGGGGCACATTGAGCCACCAGGGATAGACCATTGTTCTCATACATATAAGGCTAGGCATAAATGTTGGGGTCAACCCAACATAGCAACCATACAGTTTCTACTATACTCCTAGTCCGGCAAGTTTATTTATGGCTACATTAAGCTGGTTAAAGACATCAATCTTTATTCAACTATGTGTGTACAAATGAAAGCCCAGTATTTTTGTTTATGTAAGGAGTGGATAATAAAGCATTATCCATAGTGCTATTGCTATAAAGTGTTTTCTGGCTGCAAAAATGCAAATTATTTTATTTTTCTTCTGATACCTGTCAGCCAGGCTCATCTGTTAACATATGAAGGTACCTTAGGCAACACAACCATTGCTCAGTACCAGATCAACAATAATCTGAAGTAGCTTATTAAAAATCTTTCACAAAGATTCATTTTAGTAAAGCAAATAATGAAGTAAAGCACAAATAAAATGTAGCACTTTGTGATAATGTAATGTTTCATAATTGGTATAAATAGTGTAAACCAAAAAAACAGCTAGAGCTGTGATGGTCAACTCTTTAGTGCAGCCTTCTTCATGGCCAAAGGGCTTCAAAATGGCAATTGGACTTAAAGATAGACAGCACCACCTTGATTCCATGAAAAGAATTAAGCTGTAATAAGGCAACACACCATATTGCACAGAGGTGAATTCATGTGCACAAAACGATGCAGATATGCTGTAGTGTGCGATGAATGCACAGTGAGATGCCATTAGTATAAATGCACTGCACTTAGTTCTGTGCTCCTGAAACTCAGAAGGGTCAATGGGACCTAATACAGAACGTAATTATAAGTCTGTTTTACAAATATGCCAATGTGGTAACTTATTTTACTGCAATGGACATTACCGTACGATTGGTGGCGCAGCACAATTCCATTACTTTTGGGTGACACCCAGCACACCTGCATTTTAGATGGGAACCATTCAGTATTTTGTATAAGTAAATTGTAAAACTGTAATGAATATAAACTGATGCAGAGACATTTATCAGGAAAAATAATAAGGGGGTACTAAGGGAACTAAAAATAAAGAGTCAAATCTTTTTTCACATTCGCCCAAATGATTGCCGTGTAAACGTTCCCAAGGCAAATCTTTTAAGATCCAAATCTTGCCAGGTTGAATGTCCATTGAATGATAGAATGTACAACAGAATTTTCCTGTGATTAATTTTTGTCAGTGAATAAATGCTTAGACTGAATCTTGGCAGATCAGCAGTGAGAGCATTCCATGGTGCTGAATGTGTAGCAATTTTAGTAGAATCTGTAAATGAGTCATTGACAAAGCTCCCATATTGTTACTTAGAAAAATTCACTCAACACATTGTGGATAGCACCAAGAAATCCTACAATTATGTTATTAATGTTTTATTTATTTTCATTTTTTTTAAGCTGCAACTGTCCTGCAGCGCAAAGCATAACAGTAGGTTTTATGGAGCACAATTAAAGAAAATGTCACATTTAAAGAGATTATGATCATTTCTTGGGACAAACCTCCATTGTAAATGGTAACATTAAAATGTCATGAGTACAATTTTAATGCTAATTAACCATCGTCGGTTAAAAAAACATTTTCATGCCTATATTTAAAAAAGTTTTTCACTTGGAACCTTGGCCTAATATGCTTAGGGGCTTTGTAATAAACTAAAAACTTTGTCAGCTGGCTACACAAAAAAATAATCCTTGAAATGCTGAACATATGGTAAAAACATTGGTTCGGCTCTTTCCATAAGCTCCAAGAATATGAAAACAGTCACTCTTCTGTATTTTGTATGTTGAACTCAGTAAGCAAATGTACACGTCCTAAAGTTTAAATCGGATGAAAAGTACAAAAAAGAATATGAACAGATGTTGGGCAAATTCTAAAGTATGAAATTTTTGCTTGGGCAAATTTATTTTGAGGCTATACTTTATAGTCTCTAATAGAAGCCAGTGTGACAGGATGACAAACGAAGAGTTTAACTGAGAAACAGGAATAAGGTATTTGTACCATATAACAGGAAGTGTCTGAATCACCATGTATGTAGAGATATAGGGGATGCGGGATCATATGCAGGGCAAGCTCCCCAACCTTTCCATCGGTAGTCATTGCTCAAGTCTTCATTTTCAGTCAATCATTCTTCCAGTATGAAAGATCCTACTGGCTACCAGGTCAGTGTACAGTGTTTTGCAGTGTGTAAAGTATGATACAACTATTCAAAACAACATGGAAAATAAAAAATCCTCCAGTATTCCTAATCAAGCATGAAGGGGTTTCTTAGGGCAATGCAGATGTCACAGTAGATAAGTTTGCTTCAGCCAAAGTCAGCGAGAGCTCATGGTCTGATCAGTCAAAGATTCCTTCTTTTAAATTGTGTCATTGTCTGTATCTGACTGGTATTTGCAACCCCTATTTATTGTACAATGCTGCGGAATTTGTTGGTGAGATATAAATACCGTTTATTAAAAATAGTAATCATTCATGTAAGACTGCATTATCAAGTGGGTTGCAAATGAGTAACAGGATTTGGACCTGGAATACAAAATATATACCGTGTTTTCCCGAAAATAAGACCTACCCCGAAAGTAAGCCCTAGCATGCTAATCATGCAAGGGTGAAATATAAGCCCTCCCCCGAAAGTAAGCCCTATTGGCTTCTTCGGAGGGTGTGGTCACGTGGTACACGGAGGGATACCAAGAGGAAGGAGGGAGCAGAGAGAGAGAGAGAGCAGGAGATTTCAAAAGCACTGGAGCAAGGGGTGAAGAAATCGCAGGGTTAATTAACCTACAGTACTCTGGTGTGACACTAGCACTAAGGTTGGTGGATTCTCTTTTCAAAAGGTCCTTGCTGGTATTTCATTCATTAGCAGCAATGCATATTTATTAATTGATTTTTTTTGCTTTTACTCAGATTTAACATGTAACTCTATGAGTCACATGTTAATTGTCAGCACATTTTCTTGTTATGTTGCACTTGTTTGCTTATGAAGCTGTGTTTTTTTTCATTACTCATTTATGTCAATTCTTATTCATGACTTCTTGTATATAACAGAAGAAATCTGTGATTTTGACAAGTCACAGGTAACACAGAGGTATCTTTCTATAGTAATATTGGTTGCAGGTTTTGGTAAATACAGATTTTTGTACATGAATAAATATAGATTTTTTTGTGAGAAAAATAAGACATACCCTGAAAATAAGCCCTAATGAGATTTTCAGAGGTAAAATAAATATAAGACACTGTCTTATTTTCGGGGAAACACGGTAGTGTAATGACTTGTGGTGGTTTGTGTCTGCAGCTCCACTTGTTGATAAACTCCCACATTCCTCTGGGAATACACATTTTACTTTATTTAAAAAGTGTAGTCTACTCTATGGATCTAACAAGAGCCCACATGCTCAGAGATGAAGAACGTTTTCAGTTATGCCTCTCCTATGCTCTGTATAAAAACGTAGGCCTTCAAATCCTTCTGTATAATAAGATAACATAAAGTAGTGGAATAGAAAATGTGCAAATGTACTTTTCAACTAGTTTTGCTATATTCAATTTCGATCCCTTGCTCCTCGTCCAGGTTGAACAATGTCAGGTGTCATTCAGCCCCAAATTTGGGTTGAGGATGTGTCCCCCATTTTGGACCCAAAGGAAAATGTTGCAAAATTTAGGATCTGTCCACCATCAGAAGAATAAGAGACAGAAGACACCATTGGGCCTAACTTAAAAGACCTGCAAAAAAGGCATATATAGAATTTTATTTACAGCTGCAGGTGTGCCCCAATGAGAAAAAACAGCAAGTGAGAGAGTGCGATTGGGAATCAAAAACTGCACTTTAAACAGACAGAAATGCCAAAAGGGCTGAATACACAAACTAGCCACTAGAACAGGTGTCTTCATTGAAAGACCTGAACAACTTTTGGATTTTGGATTTCCCAACAAATGCTCTCTCAGTAGTAATGGTTACCAGAACAAATGGAGTGAAATATCTAGCTGGTATGTAGACTGCAATACAGATTCAAAAAAAAACATATCTAGTTCTCCAGGACAACAGCATGCACCTTGTTTCTGTATGAATAAACCTACTTCAAATAGGGCAAAATTAAATTTCCATTGTTTGCAAGTAAATGGTTATGTTAAATGAATGGCACATACTCATATGTTTGGTATGATGTGAATATTGGCTCTTCCATAAAGGAAAAACAAATTTTGTTAGGTAAAATCTCTTCAGCAGTTAATGTTGAATGTTCTGTTGTCAAAAGTTCTTAAATTTTGGCATGTAGCATAAAAAGCCATTATCACTCATCAGTTTGTAAATGTTTATGTTAATATGAATTTTGGCTCATCGGCAAATAGAAAAATAATGTTGTTAAGTAAAATCTTTCCAGCATTTGGTGCTACATGGATAATTGTAAATCATTCATTAGTTGAATGTTCATCGGGGGAAAAAAAAACATAATTACCATTTGTCAAATGTTTTTATTGTACAGTGCTTGAATTTTACAAATTATTTTTCAGGACTATGTACTTTAGTGAAGGATAGTTTCTTAGGGTGTTTATTCAAAAGATCAAAAATATGTTGCCTAGAGTATTGCTGAGAAATTCATGCAAGCATGTAGAAAGGCTAGTTCATTAAAAAAAATAAATGTTTACAATTCCCAGGCAGCTAATGGCAAACCCTAGGTGTCCTAGAGTGGAAACGGATGGCAACCCCTGGGATTTTGAGGCATTTGCAAGTGGCAGTATAGAGGAGGCCCTCGTACTTCTCCATGTAGCATTTGAAAGACATGCAGAAACAATGAAGACCCAGAAACCTGCCACTGTGCACAAAAGAGAGCGATCTTCAGATATAAATTCCGAATGGAGGATGAATAAGGGCACACGTGCAAGATAAGGAGACGGGAAAAATTGAGGATGGAAGTTTGCTGGGGAGTCCATCTAGTGAAAAAAAAAACAATGAGAAACAAAAAAAAAGATATATAGAATGAGCCCATGTGATTTTTTCCCCTTTTTAAAACTAATGTGCTGTGGATGTATTAATTCATGTAATTTATTAGGATTTCTTTAGATTACCACTTCAAATGTGGTCAAAACAGTGACTGCTGCATTTTGTGTTCTGCATTCTTAGGTAAAAGTATTCATGAGTATTTATAATTAGCTAATATTTAGATATAGGTTTATATTTGAGTATATATGATAGCTACTACAATAAAACTAATATACTTATCTTTCTGGCAGCCCATTCTTCAAAAGCCACTGGTTCACTTGATTGGATGGGGTCACTTGGCTGCGGGTCCCTCAATTACTGTAATTCCTCCTAATGTCTCATAAATTGATGTGAAAGGCAAATGGAGAAAACACAATCTAACAAAATAAAGGTACAAAGCAACCTTTTGAAGCAATGGGACACAACAAATATAAATACATCTGGCCTACCCGCCCGCGTATTACCTCACATCATCATTTTCAATACAGGCAATACATAGACATTATTCCTGTACACCCATCATGTGACACAAAGCCCAGGCAATGATCACATGGTGCCTGACTACCAGGGGCATTGTGTTTGTTTCAATCCATTAGAGACTGCATAGTGTAATATTTAGTGTCAGACAAACTTGTTATGTGAGAGGATGAACAAAACATAGCCTGCATAGATAGAAAGAAACTAGTCTTTTCCACCCTAAAGTGTGTGTAGAGGGGTTTGTTTTTGTTACTTAGGGATGAAGTAGTAAACTTCCTCAATTTTTTCAATACATATCAAGTTTGGCCTCCCCAACTTGGTCTTAAGTTTTTAATTTCGGGCCCTCTGTGTATTTGAGTTTGACACCCCTGTTTTAGCAGGTATTTCTAACAAATGTCACTACGCTGACAGGTTTTCCTTAATACATTTGTCTTGACAATATTTTATGAACAGTTTATGAAAATGATTTGACAACAGTTTATAAAAACCCTGCATGTAGCCTCAAGGACTGGAGAGAGACATCCTTGTTCTAGGTAAATCATTTAGGACTCTATCTATAAAACTGGAATTCAGACATTCACCCAAACATTCCCAAATGGAAATCAATTACTGACATTGAAACACATAGACCTGGAAGATTGCCACAAAGGAATGTTTGAGAGTGTGTTTTGAGAGAATGTTGGATTCCCTGTTTTATATACTGAGCTCTTGGAGTAGTAAATAGATTTGATTAGTATCCATTTATTAGTATTTTCAGAAATTGGGCTGACATTCCCCAGGACAAACTTAATAAAAAATGAAAAATATATGTAAACATAAAAAAAGAGAACTTCAGCATACAAAACACGTGGAATATTGGATATAACAATAATGATATCATCAGTAATGTAAATTGTGCTGTACAGATAAAGAGGAGTTAAAAAGAGACCTTTATGAAATATTCATTGCAGTGATTTCACAGAGCGTTAGATTTTCAAGGCATCCATGCAGTATGGATTTTTCTAGGCCATAAAGCTTAGGAGGAAAGCTGCTTGACACAATTTCCATGTTTCTACAAGGGAAACTAGAGGGACATTTATGGAAATGGTGCATAGGTAATTGTACAAAAACACTCTTAAGCTTACTTCAGAAGGATTCTCTTATTTCCTTTCTAAATTGGAACATGAAAGCAAGTAACTGACTTCTTTTTAGGTTAAAGCAGATTTCTAACATACGTTTGTAACAAGTTTGTAAATCTGCTGAATACATTCAGACAATAGAAAATCACCGCTGTCTACGCTTTAAAGAAAAAACATTTCCCTTAATATTTATTGAGAGTCTTTAAAAGTTATTAAACCGATCCCCCTGCACTCTGCATAGCAGGATACGGAAAGCTCCAGGGACACCATTAGGTCATGTGTCCCTCTCCTCCCGGCACAGCCACAGACTGCAATATTTAAATGAGCACTATGTAAATGCATAAATAAATAAACACATTTCAAAACAGCTCACATCAGTTTGGGTGCAGAGACCCATCACTTAGCTGTACTGTTGGCTGACCCTGTGTTTTCTGACATCCCACTACTTTCCTCTTACTCAGGGGTATTACTCTTGGCTGCACATAAAGAGACTGCAAATCACTTAATCCTAAAAATATCTACTCAAACGATGCTGCATTTTAACTCCATACACAAAATCATTTTCTTCTTTATGTTTTCCTCATCTCTTATTTGTTTCATGCAACTCTAAAAAGCTTGATAGTAAAGGAACAATTATACTACATTACTTTGGATTTAAAAATGCCATGTTCATGGCTGGAAAAGACATGTAAAGATTTAAAAGAATGAGTGGATTGCATGTCATGGATTATAATGGGCCATCTATGGGTGGCAGTACAAGTGAAGAATCCTTGAGAGTACTTAATCTAAGTATCTTTCAGCTTTTACTAGAAAACTGTGTTAACAATGTATGGATTTCAGTGCATGGCGCTGAAAGGCTGCAACCTTCAGATTTAACCCACTGGTGACAGGTAATATGCAACAGAACACTGAAACAAGTCAAATGGAAAGTAAACCTTTAGCAACAGTACAAGTCTGCAATAATACATTCTGATTTTTAAACATAAAAAGTATTCATCAAGCTCCAGGCAAATGAATTAGCCTAGGCTGAGATGGAGTCAGTCTGCTGCAGGCTGTAAGAAATATTTTCCCATTCTCTTCTCCCAAATGATCAAACATATAGCAGACCTAACTTCTACTTCTAAACCAGGGAACCTGGACAAAGTGGCATACTTATTCTTCTGGTGGGATCTAAACAATGTAGAATGTAGAACTCTTCAAAATTTTTGAACACAGGCAAGAACTGCAAAGCCACTATGACTAACATGGTTGTGTCATAATTAGAAAGCATAGTAAGGTTGGTGTAACAGTGGAGTGCCAGTTTCAAAGTTTTAGAAACAAATAGGACCCAGACCCGACGCGTTTCACCCAAACAAGGTCTTCTTCAGGGGTGTCTGAATACAGCTACCCACAGCTAATAGATAAAAAAAATTAACATTACACAGAAACATATTGACATGTACAAATATTGTCATTTACCAATCGTGTGGAATACCAGTGAATTAAATATATTTTATGGTTGTATAAAGTTGGGGTTTTATGCTAATTAGACTTACAACAATATCTCACCTGAATTTCCATGCTACTATATACTTCATCATTTTCTCATCCCAACGTTTTACAACCATAAAATATTTTTATTTTACTGGTATTCCACACATGATTGGTAAATGACAATATTTGTATCAATGTTTTACAATGTATTAAGACCTCTTGTTCTGCCTACAAATGCTTTGTTAGGCGCACAGACACCCCTGAAGAGGACCTTCGTTTGGGCGAAACGCTTCGGGTCTGGGTCCTCCGGCTGCGCACAACCTTTTTTATTGTGATTCCTGCAGTCAATGCGTTCCAGTGTTGGCATTATTATGGTAGGTTATTATTGTCTAGTACAATTAAATAGCAGTGGGCTACTTTCCTGCCATACAAGTTAATCGTTGTTTTGCACATGCTATTCTGTATGACTATGCTAATGTATTCTATGAGAGTTCCTCACTGAATACAACACACAGCTGTTTATCTCCTCATTTATTTTTGAAATTGTGTCATTATTAGCCAAAATCCCAGTCCTGGATATAGATGGCGACTCTGGACAGTAAAAAAAAGATTTTACTATGCTTCTCAAAAGATAATGCATGCTACATAATGTTGTACATTATGTACCATGCAAACACCTAAGGAGACTGTCAGAGAAAGGAATATATGCTGCAGTTATAAAGTACAGGAGCCCTGGTAGTGCTTCCTGTCCCCACACATTTCTAGTTTTCAATATGGAGATGGCTACCTCACCAGTCAACAGAAATGCTCAGTGTGGAAGGGTTTGAAAAGTTTTTATCAGTTTTATGAAGTTGCAGAGCTCTTGTTGTCAGTACTCTGTACTCGTTTATACCTCTAACAGACTCTTCTTTTAATCAAAACCGCTCACACTCCTGTAACCCCCTATGGACCTGAGCAATTTTTAAAATTCTGCTGTAGGCCTGTTTATTTGGCAATCACTTTATCTTGATATTTCGGATAAGAAAGAAATACATATATCATTTTTTATAGGAAAACAAGGCTTTCTTTTGGTGATATTCTCCTGCAAGAACAGGTTATATTTTGCATGCAATCCATAGACAAAGAAAAAGTGATAAAGCTAAAAATGTATTTACAGGTATTTTCAATTAAATTATTTAGAAAATATTTTTTTTCTTTAAATAAATAAAAAATGTTGTGTTTTAACACAAATTTTAAATTAAATTACCAAATGAACAAAACAAAAAATTGTTACAAAATTTAAAAACTAATGGTTAGAAAAATGGAAATAAACACATTTTTAGGTTAAACTTTAGGGGAGAAGAAGTGGAAAGAGTTAATAAGGCCTGATTGGTATTTTCTGTCCATTGTTGGTATTATCTTCCTGGCACAGATATCTTTTTGTCTTTAATAACATCTGCATGTCATTTATTCTATTTGCATGTCATTTATTTCTGTGTGTTTTTATTAATAGTATTGGTATATAGATAAGGTTGAACTCCCTGGGAATTTGGTTTTGCCAACCACTGGGTCCCTTAGGAAAATATCAATTAATCTTTTTGCTCTTGGCTAGAGAATTCAGAGAATAAAAGTAGGGGTTTTATTGAGTTAACGCAAGAAGTTAAACAATATAAATTACTTTACCTCCCCACCACTGGTGGAAATACATTCCCACTTGAGCACTGGACTGTGGATGTCGGGACCTGTCATTGGGATCTCCTCAGATGCAGCCACTTGGGGACATTGATGTTCGGTGAGTGGGGTACGGTGCTTCCTTACTCATATGGGGTTAGTGCTGCTAATCATAAGGGTGAGCAGTGCTTTGTCCCCTGGGAACTTCCGATGTGGGTGAAAGGGGTGGACCTAAGAGGGAATGTGTATTACCCACTTTATTCCCCAATGGAGAAACACTTTACCAGTATATACCTATTACACCTGGGAATATGTCTGCCCTATTGTAAGGACAATATAATTTGTATTCTGAATTGTACAAATATTCAATGTAATAATTATACATATAGCAATTATTTATGGTGTTTAACTTGTTGTGTTAACTTAATAAATCATTTGTATAGATGCCAACAAACACCTACTTTTACCCTCTGGACTCTCTAGCCAAAAGCAAAAAGGTTAATTGATGTTTACAAAAATACAGTATTTGTCTGTCAATAGTATTACCTACATGCCAATGATATTGTTGATAGTAGTATCTTCATGTCATTATAAATGTTTCTATTTTGTCAATGAATAATGCCTGTAAGTAGTACCATAAAGCATATCTGCAGCATTCACATATAGCCCACAGTCTTAATTACAGGGCAGCCCCCCAAATCTTTATGTAGCCAGTAGATTCCCATTCTCTATTGGAATGTTCAGTTTTTTTTGAGTGAAGAATTGACACATTTAATAAGACCCACTTATTTTTCTGGAGCCCTAAACAGAATTTGTATTTGCTGCTTAGAGAAATTGGAGTCACACATGCAGCATGCTTTTTCTCTTTTCTATCTTTCTTGTGCTTCTGAGATCATTTAGATTTTATTGACAACTGCATATGACATTAGAACTCCTTAATCCAACCTGCGTGCTACCTGTAGGTTTTGCTTTACAATAAAAGTAGGTTTCTCTTAAACATTTCAGTACGTTTCTGTTTTATTGATATTTCACTAAGGGCAAAATCCCTAATTTTGCAATCAATTTTTATCAAAATCGTTTACATTTATTTTTTTATCTTATACCTTTTCAGATCCTTGTAGCTTTTTGTTGCATCTCTAAATCAATGCAGCACCTGTAATTACAGCCTTCCACAGATCAAACGTTGATTGCTTCTCTGATACAAGTATATATTCCTCAATTACACAGTACAATGGATTTCAGTTTCGGCACTTTCATGCTTAATAAGTGCACAATGTGCATATGCTTGATGATGGCGGCCATCCCCAGAGCTTGATCTTGGCTACTTTGCTGTCTGATAAGCAGTAAAGAACACACTTTTTATAGTTGTCTTCAAGCACTTTGTCGAATGAAATTCTCAAGCTGAGTTTCCATTTGCAGAGTTACATTTCTGCTCTATCAGTTGATTCCCACCATTGCACGTTTTCCTTCATTTCATTAAAAAGTCAGTGGTGCATCTGCTTGGTACTTTGTCTCTTCCTCTAGGATTATTAAACACTAAGGGCTATCAGAAAGTTTCTTCTATGCATCTGGCTCAGGGACAAAGGGCAAGTTTGTGTCTGATATGCTAAATGTATGGTCTGCAGGGCCAGACTGCCTGCTTTTCATTAACCTAATGGTGTGGCAGAGCATAGTAAGGATTAAAATGTCTGTAAATTTAGCTCAAGCAGTAAAAGTGTGTCTAATAAACTCTACAACTGCATGAAGCTGCGGTTACCAACTACAAAACAAGATTGGATCAAGTAATCCACAGGACACAGTATTTAAACTAACGCTTTTCTTCGGTTTACGGCTTCTTTATTTTCTAAACATTTTCTTAATGGTTTGAACGCTTAGTGCATTTTCATGTGTCTGACTGACCTCTGCTGGAAAGTTTCTGAATACACAATGTCTGTTTACAAAGGTTTGGGTTAAATTTATTTTTAAAATGTACACTATTACAAAAAAAAGTTTCACAATATAAGCGAGATATACTGGAACATGCCAAGTATGCATAATTCACACTGGATGGTGCTGGTACTAATAATTGTTCAACTTCTTCCTTTTTAACATCTATGGTAAGAGTCTTCCCCAAGTTTAAATGAAATCTGTGGTAACGGAATAATGTTAGCTGTCTTTGTTGGCTGTCTTCTAAAAATATAAGTTACTTGGCCTGTATTACGGAGTTGAAACAAGCAAATGAGTGTCAGAAAAAAATAAGAATTCTCTATACTTGTTGCAGTCAAGTGACCCAAAGTTTAAAAAAAAGAACTACTATAAACCTAAGAACAGAAGTGTAATATATTGCAGCTCACTAGTCTTAAGATGTGGTGGCTGCATTACTTTTCTTTTTCTTATACTTTTTACCTTTATTTTTACATCATGATCCTGCCAGAGCAAAACCAAAGTACCCAGGGCAAACCCACACAAACAATTTCCTTGCAGATAGAGCCCTGGCTGAGATTCAAACTTTTGACCTAGTGCTGCAAAGGTTCAATGTGATAGGTAGGTGGAGGAAAAGAAAGAAGTTTGAGGCTCAAAGTTCAGTACAGCAATGTAATTATGTATTTATACATTCTTGATCTATAAATAATTATATATACAGTATAGGTTTTTTTAAAGATGTATCCCATCCCTTGTTAACCTCACAAGGTTTGGATACTTCTTCTAGACATACATTTTTCTGACACCATACAAAGAAGGTTATATACATAAATTGTGACCTGTTACGTACACATAATTCCCAATGCATTTCGCCTGAGGAAGCCTCTAATTGGCAGAACAGTGTCTGAAATTATGTGACTATAACAGGTCACAATTTATGTATATAACCTTCTTTGTATGGTGTCAGAAAAATGACATGTCTAGAAGAAGTATCCAAACCTTGTGACGTTGAGAAAGGGGGGAAACATCTTTAAAAACCTATACCGTATGTATAATTATGTATAGATCAAAAATGTATAAATACATAATTACATTGTTGTACTAAACTTTGAGCCTCAAACCTCCTTCTTTTCCTCCACCCGCCTATCACATTGAATTACTGAATATAGTAGAGGTGGCTCACACTATATATGTTAAGCAAAGGTAAAGAACTAACAATCCAGTATAGCTAGTGCTGCAAAAGCCAAAGTACTAACCTCTGAGCCAACCATGAAGAATGTCTGTTCATTCCCGCTGACCTCATCTGTGGGTAACCATTCTACAGGAATAAACAGTGATTCTTCTAGACATTCACAGAAGCAAAGCTTTGTGGGGAGACTTTCTGTGGTGAGTAGGGATCTTTTGACATTCTTGCAAAAATTTCCTCAAACTTCTGATGGGTCGGCAAAATTTCGGTGAACCGATTTCGCTGAACCGTCGTAGATCAAGAAAAGCATTACAGGAGGAGTACCGCGGCTGAATTCATGAATGCAGCTGTGGTAATCCTGTGCCCAATCCCCGGGCAAGCCCTCATTTAACCTCTAGTGCCTGGGGATCGCGCACAGAAGGATTCCCACTTTATGAATGCAGACGCGGTACTCCTCCTGCCTCCCCGGGCACTAGAGGTTAAATGGGGGCTTGGCTAGAGGTTAAATGAGGCTTGTCCTCATATAACCTCTAGTGCCCTAGGATCGCGCACAGGATGATTCGCACGGCTGCATTCATTCATGATGAGCACAGCTGCGGAACTCCTGTGTTCTTGGATAGAGAATCTCTATCCAAGAACACATACTACAGGGCTGCAAGAGCAATCAGGGAAGCAGAGCTGTCAGCTCCGCTCCCCTGATTGCTCTTGAAGGTCCCAAAAAATTTCATCTCAACGGCCAAATTTACACAGGCAATTCTCGCATGTTCGGTAAGCGAGAACGGCCCGATTCGCCGCGAGATCGCATTTTAAAATTTTGCTCGCTCATCCCTAGTGGTGAGTCTGTGTTGCTATCTATGTGGAATGTGAACAGGTAGGTATATGGCCTGAGAGGTTTAGTTTGTAATGGGGTGGTCAGTTTTAAATGTGAAGTTTACTTAAAGGTATTCTTTTATAACCCTAGTAGGGTTAATAAAACAAGAATTTGAATGTATTAAATCAAATGCAAGTAACTGGCACTTAATGTTATTCACTGGAAGTAGATGCTGAAAAACAACAAGAATCAGGGGCTAGAAAAAATATGGCACTTGTCTGAAATCTTTAGCTGGTTGTATCATCTTCTGTCCTGTTTAAAGAGAACTTCTCACAAAATTGAACACCTGACTCTTGTTAGCCATCCTCTATACAGGTGGTCCCCAAATTAAAGACATCCGACATATGTATGACTCCTACATACAAACGGAGCTTCCCTGCTCGCTTTGTGTGCAAGACGGAGGCTTGATGGGGGGAGGGGGCGGTTTACATGACAAGAAATATTTTGCTAAACACAGCTGAGGTTGTGGGTGATCTTAGGGACTGAGTTCTTCTGCAGCCTCTTGTAACAATTTAATGACCAAGAAAAACTCTGCAGTTGTTTCTTTTTGAATATCAAAGCACAGCTTGCTCCAGAAGTTAAGGAGTGTCTAGGCTCCATAAAGTTTATTTTATTTGTTTTGCTTAGTTTGTGATTAACTCACAGTGAGGATTTTATACAGTAACTGACACCATACTGCCTAACATTATGTTGAGACAAACATCTGTCCTAATTGCATTTATTAAAAGAATGGACCTGTTCCGACTTACATACAAATTCAACTTAAGAATAAACCTACAGTCCCTATCTCGTATGTAACCTGGGGACTACCTGTACTAATATGCCCTGTAGTGATGTAGGGGTTAGCGGGAGGAAGCAGTGAGTGCAGCAAAAAGCACAACAGATAATCATAGTCATGTGATGCACAGGTTCACTTTTCTGGTATTTCATAACAGGGTCCTTCTTGGGGTGTCCAATCAATGCTTACATGATCGGGACACTTCCTTTTGATTGGTACATCATGCAGGGATTTCGGTAAATTTGAAGAATCTTTTTTTTCCTGCTATCTGCTATTCAATGAAAAAAAATAAAAAAATAAAAAGCACACACAGTGGTTTGGTGCAAGTAGGCATTCCTGGTAATAAAGAGTTGATATCAGTGGGGCAGACATGGGGAGCAATTTCATGAGGGCCCCAAGACCTCCTCAGCTAACAGAACCCCCACAGCCAAAGTTGGTCCTGTGAGATTATTTGCGAAGCACAGGGAGCCTGCCTCTTTCAGACCTTCCCTCTGTGCTGACAGAGTGACCAAGCAACGCATTCAAGCTGAAGAACACTCAATCACACTCAAGCACAGCCACCAGTAAGATATCTGGGTGGGTCAGATGAATTGACAGTTCTGTCAATTTATCTTACCCATACAGATTTCCTACTCACTTTTGTACCTTTGTCTCAGTCCTTTGTTGGGGGTGGGGGTGAAGGTGGGAATTCCCTGGAGGTGGGTGGGACATAGAAGAGGGGTATGGGCATGGAGGGCAAGGTGGGGCCCCACATCAGTTCTGGACAGGGGCCCACTGGTGGCTATATCTGAGCCTAGCAGACTGGCATTGCAGATTTACCATCTGAAGGTTAAGGCATTTTTTACACAGATGTTTTACAATTGCTTTCTAAGGATTATTAGGAAGCTGTGCTATGAGAAAGGTAACAAACAACAGCCTATAAGCACTGGTACTGTTATATCAGCAAAAGGAATGGCTTGTGTCAGAATCCTAAAATACTTTCAAAAAAGTGATAAGTTGAACACAGTTGAATGTTATACAACAAAGAATTCTTCTATTAAGTGTTAAATCACTGCAAAACAGGCAACTATTAGCCCCTTTTGGATCACAATGCCCCTGGTGGCCACCCATTTTGCCACTAACATAGCAAACAATTTCTATAGTCATTCATTTAACAATTTGAGCTTGAAACTGTTTCGAAAAGAATAATCTCTTGTTCCCCTTTATTTTGATGTTATTAACTTTGATATGATTAAAGAGAGCCAGGCAGCCACAGTGGGGATAATTAATGGTTTGCTCAGCATGGCAATTACAGTAGAAAGCACTGGCTAGCTGCATAGAGTTTGCCTAAGGCACTTAAACAGACTACATTTGCATTCATATACATCATTACTAACTAAAATAGAATATACTACTAACACATCTTCATGCCCTAATTAAGGTATTTGCAAAAAAGATCTTCAAAACTACAGGGCAGAATTTTTTTAGGAAGCATTGGAGAATTACAAAGTTTTGTTTTAGTTTAACTCTATGGAAAGAAGGCTATAATGTATATTATCTGACATTTGTGGTCAGCACACTGCCTAGAAATTGATTATTCTAGGGGTCTGTAAGCTGTTTTGGACAGGGTCCTCTCCTCCTGTGTTATTGTCTGTATCTGTCTGTCATTTATTGTACAGCGCTGCGTAATATGTTGGTGCCATATAAATACTGTTAAATAATATTAATATCAATCTAAATATAAAAATATATATGAGTTGTGTAGATCGTTTCAGACTGGAAGTTTAGTGTGTATTTATGTGACTTTATATAGATAGCAGTAACTGTCAGTAATTGTATTTTTCATTTAACTTGGCAGCACCCCTATCGGATTCATTGCAGCTTGAAAACATGTTGTGGGTAGTTTTGGCTGTGACACCTTCCTTTTCATAACCGCATGTATTGTCTTCTAAATTTAGTAAAATCTCAAAACAAAGTGCAAATAAACACTTCAAAATCACAACCTCACATCATCCAAACACTTATTATCACCATATTCCCAAATTATACTAAAACATTTAAAATACAGACTTTATGTATGTTTTTTGTAGAAATTGGCAAGTGTCAGGACAGTATGAGAGGATTTCCTTGGAATCAAATCCAGAGGCTAAATGCAGGTTTTAGTCCTAAATTAAAATAAATTAGAGTGCATTATCTGACAGAAGTTACAAACATTGTACAGTGGTTAAACAATATGTAAGAACCTTGGTTTTGGCTTGGCAAGTATGTTGTTCAGCGAATGAACAGTAATTTAGGTCATAAGAAATTCAAACAAAATGGTCGCAAGCAACACAGCAGACAATAAAGACACCTTGAGGTATAGTGAAAATGGCCTTTTGGCTGTTCATTACAACTTCCTAAAAAATTCTCACATCTTGTCATTACATTACACTTAAAACATTTTAAACATTACAACCATACATTACATAATACCATGCCCAGTACTCCTATCAAGCGAAGCAGTTTTTATTTTACATGAAATGTCCAGCTGACATCCCATGACCTTCACATCCCCTCCCCTCACTCCCCTGCTCACATACGAATGCCCTAGAAGAATCCGAATAAAACATGGAGCAGAACTTAAACAAATTGAAAATAAAATATGTCAAAACAGACACTCCCTGACAATCAACCACATGCGCCCTCTCCCCTTCCTGTAGCCCTACCAACCCCTTTTAAGCCTCCACTAAATGGGGCTGCAATCACCTCGTCCCCCAACCCCCACCTGGACACTTCTGTAGCAGCCCAAATCCTAAAGGAGTGAGATGCAAATTCCTGCTCCTCTAAACTCTCCTCTGTCAAACATTACTGCCAAACTAGTACCTAGGCAGCACAAACCCATTTTTATGAACTAAGAAAGGGCTCTCTAGCGCCAACCGAGCTTGTAAAAACTCTTCCACCACCGTCACCGGGCAAGCCTGAATCCCCTGTAACCTGCCTAGATCCACCCTAAAACCATGAACCTCATAATTTGTCTTTGACCGTCTAATCCATATCAGATTCCAAAAGCTAAAAAAGCTCAACGTGGTTTAATAACTTCTTATGGGGCTCTAGAGGCTGAATTGCATAAATGGGTTATGGAGTGTCATCAAAATAGTTATTGCATAACACGCATGGTAATTCGCTTACATGCCCTTCAAATGGCTAAAGATGATATAAAGCATGAGGCGTTGAAAAAATTTGCTGCTTCAGCAGGATGGTGTACCCGCTTCATGAATAGGTTTGGCCTATGTTTGTGACAAAGAACAAAGGTTTAACTGAAGTTGCCCCAAGACCTTTAAGAAAAAGTTATCTCATTCCATTCATTCATTATAAAACAAAGAAGGATTCATAATTATGATCTTGGAGATATTTGGAAAATGGATGAAACAGCCATGGCTTTTGATCTTCCAAGCAACAGAACTAGGACAGGTTTGAGAGAAAAAAATATTTTCCTAAGAACCACAAATGAAAAAAAACATTTCACAGTCATTTTGTCATGTTTGGCTAATGGAACCAAGCTGCGGCCAGTCATTATTTTTAAAAGAAAAACCTTGCCTAAAAAGATTAAATTACCGCCACAAATTACTGTGCGCTCACATGAAGAAATTTGGAACGAACAACCAGATGCAGTCTTAATGAAAAAAACATCATTGCTAGTTTGGGATATGTTCAGAGCCCACATATTTGATGGCATAAAAAAATTGGCAAAGTTTTGTCAAAGACCATGTGCGACAGATTTGGCATGAATGGATGTCATCTGGTCAATTAATGAGAAGACACTTCAAAAGACATGGTGCAACACGCCTTCCAGAAATGTGGCATTAGTAATGCCATGGATGGCATTGAAGACAGCACATGATAATGACAGCAGTGATGGTGATGACGGCGATCTCAGTGATGACAATATCTATGCTGATGACCTTACATGTGCTGAAGCTCTGTTTGGACAAACAGATGATGATGAGGAGTCCAGTTTTGAAGAATTTTAACTCTTTGTGTTTTAGCATGGTTGCTGATTGAGCTAAGGGGGTAGTACCCTTAAGGTATCATTGTTGATACCAAATTGTTTTTGTTGAGCCTATTCTTCAGTTACAGAGGTAGTTAACTAAAAGCTAGGTTTGTTTAGTCGCTTTATAGTTACTGTAACTTGGACAGCTTCACCGTTGAGTCTTGAAAGTTGATTCTGTCATAGCCTATGGTATATTGACCCTATACCAGTATGTAGTGCAGTCATTATTTAGACTCATGTTTTTTTTCTTTGACATATATATATTTAAAAACATATACCCCACTGATGTCTCAAGTAATGTAATTTTATTGGCATTTATATTGATTATTGAAACTCTACAGTAGCTGCTGCATTTCCCTCCCTAGGCCTATACTCTAGTCAGTCAGGTTTTCCTGGTTTCTTCTGGTAAAACTAGGTACCTTGGCTTATATTTGGATTCGGCGATCACATATAACACATATAAGGTGATCACATATATCACATGAAGTTGAGTTCCTTGTTGACTTGCATATGTTTGCATATGTTTAATTCCCTTTGTAAGTTTTGTCGAGCAGCCATATAAATATATGATTAGTTTTGACTTGGATGTCTTGTAATTTGGGTAATAAAGAATTTAATTTTTGGCATAGGGTACCTTCAAAGTCCCATTTTTTTGTAGATTATAGAAGATGTTTGTATATTTAGGGATGTGGTACTACATATCATAGTGAGTGATTAACAATATATCTCCCATCCCATTGTTATTCAGTAATGGCAAATGGGAACAAATAAAAAAAAAATATTAAATAGTGGTCGTGCTGCAGTCCAAGTGGAGTATGTGAGTAATCCATCGTGCTCCAATGTCATGTCTTCACAAGTACTGCCTTCTGCTTTTATGTAGAGTAGAATACTATTCTATCTATTTTTTGTTGGCCACTGTTTGGCTGTGAATGAACTAACTCTTCCCCTATCCAGAAAATACCCAATGAATATGATATTACAAATTATGCCATAGACTGTTAACCATTATAAAGATATATAAATATATTGATAGCAAAATGGCAAAAGCAAAAATGTGAGAATAATAAAGAAAGTTTATGGCAATGACAATTTAAATACAGGTTGTAAAGGTACATTTTAGTATATGCACAAGCTAAAATCATCAGCGTATTGTTTGGGCAACTATTTATTTTAATTATTTAGCAGACAATTTATATATCATTAATATTATCTGTCATAATCATCTATACCTCCAAGAAATGTACTTTTTCTGCAATATTGGCATTCAAATTGTCATTCTAAAATTCCTAATCAAAATAAATGTAAACCTCAGCAGAATGCCAGGCAAGACATGTTAACTTTTTTAAACATATATGTAGTATTAGTTTAAAAGTAAAAAGGTGGTTCAACTTCTGTTTAATTTTTTACATGAGATTTCCTCTGGCTTTTTTAATGGATTTTGTTTTAAATGACATGATACATTATCTTTTTTGATAGTTAAGTACAGTTCTTCCAAGAGTCCATTTACTGAGCATCAAGGATGGCATCAATTCTCTGGCGTCCACACAAATCATTTTCTTTTGTTTCATTACGCTCTAGCATCTGCCCTGTAATCTAATTCAAAATGCAGCTAGCGTTGATGGACTAGGCCCTGTGATTTCAATCCACACAACACATTGTCACAGGCTCACATATGGCTCTTTCACATTCTAATAATAGATTTAGGAGTTCATCAAAAAGATCTCAAACTTTTGCTCAAACTCACAATTCATGGTGAGTAGCCTGCCGAAAATAATTACTTATAGAGCAGTGCATCACAAGAATCGCATAAAGCTCAAGGACCACATGAGGAACCTTTGCTATCTATATATAGATGATTAAATAATACTGAATAATTAAAACAATTACCATGCACATTGATTTAGTATCTAAAAATCCTGTAATTTCTAATGTAATAAGAAATAGTAAATAAAGCCATTGTCAATAAATGGCAATATTGACTTTCAAAAACTGTCTTGTCATAAAAATATGCTGTATTTTAATACTTTATTTAGTACCATCATGTTCTATAGTACCTAATGAAAAACAAATTTTTTCACATTAGTAACTAATTTATTGGTGCTTACGATTAAAAGTCCAATTGAAGCAACAGAAACAGATATGCCATCAGACATTCGATTGTAATAACAACCGCCTATCACAAAAAAATGTATTGACCAAAAGCTACTAGGGTTGAACTCAGTTCACTCAGTAATAAGCACACCACAACAAAGCTGACATCTGACAGTTGCTCCTTTTCTCTGAAATATAGGCCATTGCAGGGCCAGCATTTGGGGGAAGGGGGAACCCTATGTGATTCCCTATTTAATGTACAGCGCTGCGTAATATGTTGGCGCTATATAAATCTTGTTTATTTATAATAATAATAATAATATTAATTCCTCCAGCCTCCTCTTTACCTGCAGACAGCTGTATTATCTTTAGCTCTAACAATCATGAACTCTGGCAAAAGAGAAGACACATCAGCAACTGGATCCACTCACCTTCGGTATGATGAAAGAGCGACACTAGTGCTAGGACAGGGAGAACTCGCATTTATTGGTAAGGAAGCTGGGGTGTTAGGAGGGAAGTATGCCTGTGATATTATCTACTATACAGGCAGGTTTGTATTTATATAATTCTGTGTTATATGAATGTTTCTGTGTATTTTGCAGATTATGTGAATTCAAATCTTTTTAGTGTAGGGCTAGGAGTATGTTTGTTTGCAACTTGCAGATTGTGTTTTTTTTTGTGTATATAGTGGAGGACTATGTTCATGTGTATGTGAAGTGAAGATGGTATTTATGGACGTTTCTATTTCTATGTTTATGGGCTGGATGTTTGAATGTATGTGATGTGAAATTTTGAGCGCAGGTCTGTATTTTGTCATTCTATTTTGTGCATAATAAATAAGTGCCACTTGAATAGAAGTACACACTTAAAGCCAGGCTAAATTTAAAACAAAGAAAACACATTTAATCCCAGTCTATCTGTGGGAAGGTTTCTTTGTTTGGGTCCCTCATCATCCCGGTGTCTGTCTTCAGTCTGGCGCAGAGGAAGCACCCGGCACCGACTCTTCTCTCTTCTTCCGGCAAATGGATTTTAAATAGAAATTAATTTCTTCTGCAAATGCCCATAGCTGCCCTGAGCAGCCAAGAGCCTCCCGAGATGCGTGACGTAGGTATCAAGGGAGGCTTTGCGCTCCCATTCTATCTTGTTCGCCCTGGCAATCAAGACAAAAAGGGAAGGTGCTGCACCCTTTTTGTAAAAAAAGTTTTATTTTAATAAAAGTTATTTAAAATGTTTTAAATAAAAGGGTTGTCTACCCTTTTATGTAAAGTAAAAGTTTTGTGTTTAGGTCTGCTTCAATACAACAATCAACAATCCAATATTTATCAAACTGGTGTAGTTGAAGAATTTTAAAGAGCACAAAAGCCGTCTGTTGGTGGATAGAAAATTACCTTAGTTTATCATTTTCATATAGCCAGAAGTAACCCTGACTGGGAATATGGACACTTAAAGCCCCAGTCAACCAAAGACTGGATCCAAACACTCAATCATCGGTGCAGTCATCGGTGGGTTGGGGCATTACGTCATACTAGCAGGAGCAAAGCTGAAGACTAACGTTATAAAGTATTATTTTACTGAAAAAGTAGTTGATGCTTGGAATAGACTTTCAGAAGAGGTTATGAGTCAGTCAACAGTAAGTGAGTTTAGATATGCCTGGGAAAAACATAGATCTACACTCACACAAAAACACAACATTGCACACTTGATGGACTACATATTGGACTCATCCATGAGGCTTCATTAGTTTGGACAGTGGATAGAGAGAGATGGGAAATGTCCATTATCACTCTCCACCTGCTATCAGTGAACCCAGAAGGGCTCAATGTCAGGGGACATATCAGGGGTCTAATTCATACCCGATGTCTAAACAAATAGTGCCTGTTACTTATATCACATTCAGGTTTGTTAGTTGCCTTGTGATAGTATAAGAGTAATAATAGAAACATTAGGGTGGATTTACTAAAGGTATAAAGGCTGTTCTCATAGCAAAGTGAATTGTCTTTGCAATCCCTCTGCAAAGGATACATCATTTAGTCCAGCAAATTAGATGAAAACTGTTCAATCATGTTCATGTGATTCTGTGCAAAGTACACTATCAACACATTTAAGCTAAGTGAGGTATGCCTTGCAAGGTGATAATTCACCTTGGTAAAAAAACAGCCTAAATTCTTTTAGTAAATGAACCCAATATTTTAGTTTATCTCTACACTGAGAACCTGTGACAGTGTAAAGATTCATTTCAATTATCCAATCATTTGCAGATAAAAAAGGTAGACACACGATACAATTTGTTCTGTGAACATTGCCAAATTTTTTAGTAAAATAGCCTCATTCATAAGATTTTTTTTGTTTTTTTGCTGTTTACAAGTGCATAGAATTTTAACCTTGGAAATATTTATTTATCAAATATACACAGTCTGTAAATTACCAAGCTGGTTTATGATCTAAAACTGTTGTACGGTTTGCACATATTTATCAATTATATAACACCTTTGTATCAAAACACTCACATATTTAAGGTCCATCTTTTATAGGAAAAACCAATTAAGGGAAAAGTTTTTGAAGAGCTAATAATATCAAAAATGCTAGGATTGGATAACACTTAAAACATTTATTATCCTTCCGAACATCAAAAAATGTCCTGCTTGTTTCAGGAGGGGTTTGTGTTAATTTTATCTGAAGAAATATTTTCATTATAATAATAATAGTGATTCTTTTTATATTATTAGTCTTATTATTAAAGCTATTTAGCTGGTTGTGGAACCACAGATCTGAATGTAGCAGATTTGCAAATATAACAAAGGGGTCTTTTATACATACATAAGGTGCATTGATGTTTATTATGTCCCCGACTTTCTCTCAAAACAAAGACCCCCGTAAGTGCTTAGAAAAGTTAGTATGCAAAACTAAAAGCAAGGCCTGGGGCTCACTACGAAGAAATGGAAGCAATGGTTTTAAATGCAAAGCAAGGCCTTCTCTGAATAACTGCCTTTAGGATAAATAAATAAATCAGTGTTCATGTAAGCAAAATCTAAAACATAAACCTTTTTCAAAGTTATGAATTAATTTGGTGAATTTCCACTAACTTGGGTAAACGTGCACTAATTAATCTTTTTTGGCAAATCGTGGTCAAATTTAAACAAAACCATTAATAGATATACTTCTTCATGAAATTTAAAAAAATAAAGCAAACACTTCCATTTAACTACTTGGCATTACACAAAACACTTACATGGCATAAGTCAAAGGCCATTGTTATCTGATGACTAACTAATTAAATATTTTAGTGTTTGCATTTTCTTTATTCTCCAAAGTATTGAGAGGTGTTATCTCATACATGCAAGTTCATTTTGTCGAAAACACTTAGTTAAAGAAGAAAAAAAAAACCCTGTAGGTGTTTTTGTATTTTCTTTTTAATGAAAAGGAACACCATCTAAGTTTCATAGGAATATTGTTTAACTGGTTTTGAACCCAATCAGAAAAAGCATATGAAAGTTTTGAAGTATATATGAAAGTATACAACTAAATAACCTGACTGTGACTTTGCATTGTTGATAATGGTAAGCATACATCTACTGAGAATTTGCACCATTGTACTATACGTACAGCAATGTTATTTTTACTTAATGTGTTGGCTTTTTGCAGATTTTATGCAGGTTTTCACGGAGGGTAATTGGCTTATATTTTAGAGAAAATATGGGCAAAACTAATGAGTGAACTCTTTTCATCTTCTGGCATCCAGCTTTGAAAAATCTTAGTACTTCTAGAAAACATTTTGTATTCTTCAATTTAAGCTTCTGTTGTAAAGCTCACATACTGCATAAACACAATCGAGCTTAATGAATGCTAAAAAAAGCTCATTGCTTCTCGCGAGCTTGTCTGCAGTATGTCATTTGTTCAGAACCAATTATTTGGTAATAGCTTTAGCAGGGAGGCATAACTTCATGCAAAACAAGGTAGATTTCACTGAATGATTTTACCTGGTTATTTTACGTGGATATTTTTATAATAACAAACAATAAAAAGATATTGTAAAAAAAGAGTAAGAAGATTGTTTTATTCCTAATCATTTTACAACCAACTACTCAATACAGTAAAACAAAAGAGTACAATAAGTGGATTTCATAATGTTCAGTGTGCTACAAATATGGGATTAGAATTTCTGCTTCCTTATTTGTTGCCTGATTTACATTCTTATATCTTAATTAGGATTTCTTATCTGTGTCTAAACTCATGCCCAAAAGAAATTAAAAATGTATGCAGTCTTTTTATTTAACAGTGAGTCAAATCAAAAATAATAAGCACACTGATATACTGTGTGTGTGTATATGTATGTATGTATATATATAGAGAGAGAGAACAAGAGAGAGAGAGGTGGCTCTAGCCTTTTGTTGGCTGTAGCAATCTCCTTAAATAAAAAAATAATCTTTTTGATAACTTGCAATGACAAGGACAAGTGCTACCTGACCCAAGTAAAGAAAGAACTGAGAAGGAAATGTCTATTCCTCAAATGTTGGGGGGAACAAGCAATATTGGATTGGCTCCCTAGAAGACTAGTGGATTCTCCTAGAAGACTAGCGGATTTTCTGCATGTAGGTGCAAAATAACAGCGTGTAATAACATTTATAAAAGAAGTTCCTACACACAAGGCAGTGCTCAGAGGAGGGACGGTTTAACAAAGGGAGGTTATCAACTTCTGTGGCTGTATGCCAGCCATGAAACCAAAGTAACACACAAAGTGGAAAAGCAAGCATGAGTGGCCGCTTATAACAAAATGTTACCTAATATATTTAAGCGTTATACAAGCCTGCCTTGAAGTTATTTGCTTAAACAGCTCTGCCTAACTCCTTTTATTGGGATTTTACTAATTTACTGTAAAATGTTATAAGTAAAAAGATAAAGTGTCAACTAATCTGTTACTAATGAATTGATCAGTCCCTGTGTACTGACAAATGACTACAAGCACCTGCGGGTGCTAACAATCACAGGCACCACCTTCCAGCATAAAGCTAGGTACACACATGCAATAATTGTTGTTAGAAAACGAACGACTAACAATTATGCACGATTATTTTGAATGATCGTATTGTGCAATTCTGTACATGCTGTAAGGATATGATCGTTCAAATATAATCCACCAATAATGTACACAAACTAGATACAATCGTTTGAAGGATGCAGGAAGTGACATGTAAAGGGGAAAGTGTACTGCAGAACAATCCACGATCACTGAACGACCCTACACACAATGGATAACGAACGATCGTCGCCCAAACAGATCCGCAGGGGCGGTCATTCATTTACAGCGACAATCCTCATTCATTGGTGTCGTTGTGCACTTGTTAATGATTTTCGGACAAAGGGTCGTTAGTCGTTCATTTCCAGAGATAATTATTGCACGTGTGTACGCAGCTTAAGAGAGTGACAAGAGTTCTATCTGCTGACAGTAAATGTAGTAATTCCCTATTCCGCTTCACAGATACCGGTAGATCGCAAAGGCAACACGAGTAGATCGCGGAGGCCTGATTTTTTAAAATAAACTCTACCGTGCACAGGAGTTATTAAGTCCAACTTTTTATTGTTGGTAGATCATTTTAAAAGTAGCTCGCAAGCCAAAAAAGTGTGGGCACCCCTGCCTTTACTGATATTTATATAATATAACACACTGGTTGTTTTTAATTTTCTCAGACTTAAATGAATAAACATATTTTTGTGCAATGGCTTCCTTGAGCCTTCAGAGATTTGGATTTCCCTGGTGTTCCTAGCTGATATTCTTGCATGCTCTAAAAATTTCAAAGTAGGGTTTTGCCATACACATAGATAATTTGATATCCGCCTACCTGCATATTCACAGCTTCAACATTTAGTAAGATGAGGCAGTGTCAGAATGTTCAAGGGCTTGAATGCCAGTCTGTACCACCTCTCTATGCTGGACTTTTAATAGGCACCAAAATATTGCCACAATGTTATAATTCTTGTCACTTGGGTGTCCTCTTTCTTAAACCATAGAATGTGAAAGTGCTTATAGGAAGGTTGGAGACTCTTCTGGATGGAAATTTTGTTGAGCTAAGACAACTGATTTCAAATATAGGAAAGCACGGTGCTTTAGAGGACACGCAGGACAATAGGGCAGTGGGCAGTGGGATACATAGGAGCAAACACAAGGGATTTAAGTTAAAGTTTTGTTACCATGTCTTCCTGAGACTTATAAAATAACTTCCAACAATAGAATTCCTGAAAGTGGGTATGACATTACACAATTCATGTTACAGTGTGATTGTTTCAGTAGCTACATATATCAAACATGAATCAGTTCCACATTCCATCTTCTAATGGACTTGCACAGGTGCTTAAGAGGGATGATTTTAAGCAAGTCCATGACTTATTTGCATAGTTTCCCAGATTTGCCTGTTTTGTTAAAGACAAAAGTGATACAATTAAACAGATAGCCCAAATCCTTTACTATAATTCTGTTTTGAAGCATTTCCATCCATTTAAAAATGCATAGGTGTATATCCATGTGAATGTCTTAGTAGAATTGTCTATTTGGTAGAACTTTTGCTCACTTTTCACAGGCTTTCTGCATATGATCAAAATGCACTTTCTGCTGGAGAATCAGTTTTTGCAAATGTGCTGCTCTTCTCCACTCATTACTAAAGGAAATCATTGAAAGCTTGAAAAGATCTCTATAAAGATATTTAGAACAAAAACTTGCAAGCATTTTGCCTTCAAAGTATAAGAATAATAGCAATGCAGCACACCAGCACATACAATGTTTATTGGCAAATAACAGACATTATTAGACATGTTTGGGTATGAATGCATTAATTAGTGCAATGCACAAGTGGAAACAAACTGAAATAGGGCCATGCTTCTAAAATCTTCATCTGTATTCAACATTACCATCACTCCCTAAGGTCAAACAATAAAATAGTAATTGTTTTGTGCTTTATACACAGACAAGGAGAACAAGTAATGCGTATATGTTAATAATTAAAATGATAGACAAGCACCATGAAAGATCAGTATTGTAATCATCTTAAGTACAAGTATTACCACTATAAATGTGCCGTGACAAGCAGCTAGATAAATTTGAGACATGCGCACCAGCACTATTAAACTGCCATGCATTAACATTTGAGCATGTGCATTTGATAGAGAATTTGCTATCACATTTACTATCACATTTGATAGAGAATTTGCCATATGTGCACTGTACTTATGGTGCGCGTCTCTGCAAACATAGTACATACTGTCATAGTACATTTGGATTTTCCAGCTGGTTTGTAGATTTTGAAATACAACATTGCAATGAATGTTCTTATAAATCCAGTTCACAGTGTTTTTTCCATACACCACTTAGCAATTTCAGCAATAGAATATGAAATAGCAATGTGAAAAAAGTAAACCAATATTACAGCATAGCACAGGTATTTGACTGAACTGCTTAAAAAAAGTATTTTGATAATTGTAGTTAATGCAAGAAAGGTTTTTAGTTGGCACAGGGCAATAAAAAGGCAATAAATGTAATTATGTCTCATCTAATCAAATTATAAGACATTTGATATTTTGACTATATTAAGGATACAGACTTTCATTTTTAGTACTTTGGAAATGTGCTTCTAGGTCGTTTAAGCACTGTAGGGAAGGAAAAAATGTTTTTTGTGTGATTTTTTTTTAAATAGATTTATTCTGTCATTGTGACAACAGGCAGGTCCCATTACTTTAATAAAACTGCAGCAAGTGATGGTGCTATAATTTGGCAGACTGTAGAGATAAATCAGAGATGAGTTGAGTGCTATTGAGACGCTAACACATCCATGTCTGTTTGCCATATTCCAGGGTTTTGTTCCTTATATAAAAACTGCCATTAGGGAATGAAAGTGATGTTCTCTGTAACAAAATGTTTCTTATCTGCGTATACAATACCAATTACTACAGAAATTGCAAATATATCTATTATATATTGCAAGATAATGGAAAATTGTTGCCACACTTACCGGCAATTTTCCTTTCCTGGAAACTCCTCCTGACGGCATACACATGGGCCAATCCCACCCCTTTGACCCCCTAGGACCACCTTTTCCCAATAAAAATTCCCCACCTCCTTACCTCCCTGTTCCATATTAAGTCTTGCGACAGGACCAGAGAGGGTGGGTAACTACTCCCTCAGGAGGGGTTTCCAGGAAAAGAAAATTACAGGTAAGTATGACAACAATTTTCCCTTTTCCTGGTCCTCCTCCTGACAGCGTACACATGGGATATAGCAAGCAACCCTAATTGAGGGAGGATAAAGAAAAAACATTTTAACACATTATTGCTGCAAATTAAAATATTTATTTCAGAGCTGCACGTAGCACTGAGGTTCCAAATTTATAATCTGTGTTCGGGAAAACATTCAATTTGTAATGTTTTGGGTGTAAGGTGTTGGGAGTCTTCCAACTGGCAGCTTTACAAATAGTCTCTGTGGATACTTTTGCATAGGATGCCCATGAGATTGAGATGCCCCTTGTTGAGTGGGCTCCCACTTCCTGTTGGGGATGTAACAGGCATATTCCCTCCAAGATTCAATGTTCTTTGTCTGGGCTGCTTGACTCCTCTTTAATCCACAAGGAAACACAAACATGTTATCTGTGTTCCTAAAACCTTTAGTTCTCTGAACATACGTGGTAATTATGGGGCCAATGTCCAGTTTACTTGAGTCATCCTCCTCAACCATTTCCTCATTTGCTTGACTCATCGATCGTAACACTGCTTACCAGTTTATGTGGAAGGCTGAGGACACCTTTGGAAGGAACTGTGGAGAGGGCCGCAAATATACCCCTTCTGCTGAGACAGAATTTTAAGGCTCTCTAATTGTAATTGTAGGATGTAATGGCCGTCAGGAACGCTGTTTTTCCATGTCAGTTTTTTTATTGAACAAACTTCTATTGGATGGAAGGGAGAGAGCAAAAGGGCTTTGAGTACTAAAGATAAGTCCCAAGATGGAAATAAATTGATCCAAGTTTCCTGAAATAGATAATCCCTCTGATCCATGGGAGGCCAGGGGGAAGACCTCAGCATCCAAGTCATTAGGGCCAACCAGAGCCTTCTCGGCCAATATGGTAGTATCACTATTGCCTGGTTCGCTTCTGCCCTTATTTTCAGGAGGACCTTCAAAATCAGTGGTATCGGAGGGAATACGTACAGAAGAGGGAAGTCCCATCTGATGGAGAACTCGTCTTGAGCTCATGCCTGTTCGCAGTGGAACCTTGTACAGAACCTTGGAAGCTGAGCGTTGTTGGGTGCTTGCCAGGCTGCTTTTAGTTCCCTCACGCTGGATTTGCCTGTTATGGGTGATGTGCCAAGTGCCATCTGTCTGTTGCAATAGGCTCCCCAACTTGCTAGACTTGCATCTCTTGTAATGATTGTCCAATCTTCCATCACCAGGGACACACCCCTCGGGAGATTCTGCACCGATGCCCACCATAATCGTTTCTTCCAAACTGAAAGTGGAAGGGAGATGACCTGTCCCTTGGATACTCGGTCCCATTGACTGAGAAAGCAAATTCGCAGCATCCTCATGTGCCATTTAGCCCACGACACTACTGCTATACATGCTGCCCGGAACCCCAACATTTTCATGCACCTTCTTTTGGGGTTCTTCAGAATAGAAGTGCCTATTTTGTTAGCTGTTCTATCTTCTGCTGAGTCAGGAAAACCTTTGAGATTTCCATATTCATCCTCACTCCCAAATATTCCATCACCTGAGTGGGAACTAGCTGACTCTTCTGGTAGTTCACTGTTCATCCTAAGCGAGCTAGTTTCCAACACACATTTTCTGTCCTTTACGAGTTGATCCCTGGATTTTGCTAGCACCAGTATGTCATCCAAATAATGATATAGGCATACTTCCTGAAGCCTCAGATAGGCCACTAGCGCCACAAAAACCTTGGTGAATGTTCTCGGAGCCGTAGCTAGGCCGAAGGGCACACATGTGAATTGGTAATGAAAATCTTGTATGGTGAACCTCAAGTATTTTTGATTTCTCTGAGCAATTGGCACATGTAGGTATGCATTTTCCAGATCGATAGAGATCATCCAATTGCCTGGATGTATGACCGACAAGATTGTTTGTAGTGATTCCATCCAAAATGATTTCTTTTCCAGATATGTATTCAGCCTTCTCAAATCAGCCTTCAGCTTTCAGTACCAGGAACGGCCTGGAAAAGAATCCAATTCACTGTTCTTGTACTGGAACAGGTTCTACTGCTTGAAACCTTGCCAATTCTTTACCATACGAAATTATGGTTTTCTTTTTTGATAAACCTTTTGAAAGAAATGTTCTTCTGAAACTTTACTGTGTGCTTACACAGTAACTTGATAATCTGATTCTGCCATCTTGGTAGATGGCAAGGAGGCTTCCCTAGAATGGAGCCGGCAAGTGCGCAGAGCATACCGGACCCAGAAGCCTGACGCTCTCCTGTGACAAACTGCGTCCTCACTCTAGAGGGACGCAACCCCCCCAGAAAGCACCTAGAAGATGCCAAGAGAAGAAAAGAAGATGCTCTTTACTCACCAGCGTCTGATGATCCTGGAACGGTATGGAAAAAGAACAGGGAGGTAAGGAAGTGGGGAATTTTTATTGGGAAAAGGTGGTCCTGGAGGGGTCAAAAGGGGTGAGATTGACTCATAAGTATGCCATCAGGAGGAGGACCAGGAAAAGGGGGCACAGGGGAACCTGTCAGAATATGTCCTAGAAGAAAAAAAAATGTAAGAGTGTATATATATACATAACTTAAAGTTATTAGTTCTCTTGCTGACAGCTCCGTGTTCAGAGGCTCTGTAATTCACTTTTTAATTCTGACTTTATAAATCCATTTTTTGAGTGAACTTGACCTTTTAGAAAATTCTGTGCTCATCCTTAATCATCAGAAGGCATCTCTGGCACAGGAAATGTTGATGCATCTTAGTGGTCATCTTGGTGCCCCTTAAGAAAAGAATCATAGTAATCTGTCATTAAGAAAGAGATGGCAGAAGATAGCATAAAACGTAATTCTGCATTAGAAGGCGGCAAAGTTCTTCTGCTATTCATTTGTACAGGAACAGATTGAGGCAAATCAAAGGCAAGTAAGCAGTTCTGGCCTACCATTTTGTTGATACGGATTGCTATAACCACTTAGAAATATTTGTATGGTCTGTACTGGCTTACCTATTAATTGACAAATAGGTATACCGCGTTGACTAATTGCACTGTCACCCCTTTACAAAGAACATACAGAAGTTAAGGTCCAAAGTGGTCTATGGCTCATTAGTTGTATTGAATGAAAAGTCACTCAAAGGCGTCATGTAGCTTAACCAATCACTGGTACAGTGACATTTGATATAATGGAATGTGATTACTGGTTTATTGAATATGTGAGGTATTAGGGTGAACTGATCATTGTGGTTAAAAAAAAATCACCCAAAGTGCAGATTCTTGTGTTTTAAATAGCACATGGAATTGAAATGTAGCCTATATATTTTAAACTCCATATATTTTAAACACACCAAGAGTAATACAAACTAGAGTAAAAGTTGAGCTTCTTTCCACACCATCCAGGTTTCACAACCTGGCTAGTTTTGCTTTTTACCTTACTATCATATTTGTTTTACATTGTTACATTATATTGCAAATAGCAACAGCTCAGTTGTTGGAATTATCACGTTGGAGTCCACTATATGATGCACTGATGCAAAAGCAATGTATCATCTGCTTCCAGCTGTGTGACTATTATGATTTCAAGTAGAATATCCATTACACCTTTTATTCCTATTTAGCCGCAGTGAATATTTTGAGTTCTCACAGATTGTCAGCCAGGATCCATGCTGAGAAGATTAATAGAGGCATTTGTCTCATTTATGACACTCCCATCTTTGAATTAAATGTGTCCATCTCTTCCGGTGAATTGTCATTGCTAAGTCGTCTTTTTACAAACTCTGTTTCTAAGGCATTTTTGGTGACGGAACATTGTTTTATGTAACCTGGAAATAAACATGCTATATTGTGATATAAGTAGGGGATTGGTACAGCTTTTTGCCATTCGATGTGTTTACTTTGTGTCCTATGGACACAGCTAGTTTTACTACCTAGTAATGTTGTGTGGGTAATAGTGCTCTTTTACACCTAAGAACACATTTTAAGTGTTGTTTGTTTTGCTTGTTCTTTATGTAGATGTTGTTTGAATAATAGTAGTGACTAAATTCACATAGCGAGTTGAGTTAAAAAAAAAAACATTTGCGTTAAAAGGCTAATTTACTTTTATTAGTCTGTCAAGGACAGCTGTATATGTGTCACATCCAAATATAATCCATACCATTCCTTCATAGCACCTACACCACCACTACTCTTACTTCATGACCTGTCTTCAGCACTTTGTTGGCTCTCCTCCTACCTCTCTGGAAGGTCATTTAATGTTTCCCATTCCTACACTCTCTCCTTCCCTGTTGTATCACTATTTTTCCATCTCTTTTCTAACTAATGACTCTAATTGCCTTAAAGCGTACTTTTTATGGAAGGTAAAAATTCAGTTTTTTATGTTTTTTTTTAAGTGCAACACCCTTTTTTTAAAAAAACAAAAATATGGTGCAGCACCGCCCCCTAAAGGTACCATGGAGGACTCTGAAGCTATATAAATCTCTAACAATAATATAAACTAATGATAAGCATGCTCCTCATAGGACACATATCATTGCGTGTTGATGTATATTATGACGCTCACATTGACGTGTGTTTTGCTTGTGTTGACATGCCTTTGATGCTTTTTTCAATCATTTCAATGAAGAATACATCAAGTAAAAACACAAAGGTGTGTATCAAAACTAAGACCTTTATGAATTACGTCCTTATCTTCCTGGAATACAGAAATAGAAAACATTGCAGGCTTCCAAGTATTATTTTTAATACATTTTGTTAAAATTCAGATTTACTGTTTGTAGCCTATTAACCTTTTGCTGTTAACAGACCTTAAGTTTTATCTCTATTAACCATTTTTAGCCATCTCCTTTCTTCAATAATTACAATCATTGTATAGAGAAATGTAAAGGCATTAAATAGGAATATTCAGAATATACAAAAAGTAATACTTCCGTTATGTAACAATTCTAAAACACTAGAATAATTAGGAAACTGTTCTTTACCAAAAGGAGCAGTGCTAAACAGTTTTCTGAGAAGAATTTCTATGTTTAATGTAATATATTCTGAATGTAGTGCTCCAGATTTCAAAAAGATTCCTTTTTCCAGGGAACCTTAGCACTGGATGTATGTACCAGAGTGCCATCTTGTGGTCTATCACCAAAGTAGAAATAAGAAAATCTAATATTTCTTACATTCCAAGAAGTTAAGGATCACACCAAAAGTTTTGCTGGTAATAACATTTGTTCAATGCAATACAGTTTTACCAAGCTGTAGAAAGCAGAAAAATAAAAGCATGATTAAAAAACAAAATATATAAGGGAGAAATTTTCAGTTCTTTATAATATCATTTTTCCCTATCATAAATTACTGAATTATTGGTATGCACAATTTTTAATATTTTCCCAATACTTACCGGTAATTATTTTTTCCACACTAATGACAACCTTAGACATTCCTTCCCATGGTGTCCAGGGGTTAGCAAAGTGCCAACTATCATAGTTATATGCCTTTAATGTGAAGAGGAGTTGTTTCCACAAAGTTAAAAAAAATCCCATGGGAATGTTTAGGGCTGAGGGCTGGGATGTTCTTGCATACCTAGAAATATTCACAGTGGATGCAAGTTCAAAATACCAAACATAATATTTCAATATTGGCCAGTTCTAGCACAGACATGTATTGGCAATCCTAAACTATTGATGGATCCTATACAGACATTCAGGTACCTGAGAGATCAATTGTAATGCTAAACTTGTGAGCTAAACTTTCAAACACCTAAGAAAATACAACAGCCCTAAATAAGTGGGTTCCCTTTTGTGATCATGCTCACTCATTGTTGAGGGGGGGGTTATACTTAGATACTGATCATGATTTATGAAAGCTCTCCAAGACTGGACAGGATACACTTTAATCAGTGAAGCTGGGTGATCCAACAAACCTGGAATGGACTTCTTCAAATCATTTTCTATTTTCTAGCAAATATTTTCAACCCTGGACCAGATCCATTCCAGGTTAACTGGATCACCCAGCCTCACCGACGAAAGGGTATCCTCTACAGCCCTGGAAAGCTTTATTAAATTAGGCCCAATTTATTGGAAACCAGGATATTTCTCACATTTTGTTATTGATAAAGTATTATTGCGTTACAAGTTTTGGGGTAGTTATGATGTAGTGTATCCACTAGAGGAAGGCATTCTATCATTGGAATGTGTGAAGTGCATTGTTTGCAGAAGCTATTTATAACTATTATTATGGAGTATTTATTTGAGAAAGTATTGAATCAATCTATAAAATTAGGTAATTACTTCGGTGTGTGGCTACTTTTTGGGCTGGTATGATGGCAAATACCTTGCTGAGTACCTGGCATCCACTACAACTTGGTTTGCTTACCCTTCTAAATTGTGTGTGTGTATAAATATATATATATATAGTGGGGGAAAGAAGTATTTGATCCCCTGCTGATTTTATACGTTTGCCCTCTGACAAAGAAATGACCAGTCTATTATTGTAATGGTAAGTTTATTGTAGCTGTGAGAGACAGAATAACAACAAAAGAACCCTCAAAAACCCAGTGCTCAAAAGTCAGAGCTTGATGTGCATTGTAATGAGTGAAATAAGTATTTGATCCCCTATCAACCAGCAAGATTTCAGGATCCCAGGTGTCTTCCCTGTATGCAGGTAACGAGCGGATATTTGGAGCACCCTCTGTAAGGGAGTGCTCCCAATCCAAGCTTGTTACAGTACCTGTATAAAAGACACCTGTCCACAGAAGCAATCAATCAATCAGATTCCAAACTAAGAGCTGTTTAAGGATGTCAGGGACAAGATTGAAGACCTACACAAGGCTGGACTGGGCTACAAGACCATTGCCAAGCAGCTTGGTGAGAAGGTGACAACAGTTGGCGTGATAATTTGGAAATGGAAAAAACAAAAACTAACTGTCAATCTCCCTCTGTCCGGGGCTCCATGCAAGATCTCCCCTTGTGGAGTTGCAAAGATAATGGGAACAGTGACGAAGCACACTGCGCCGTGAAGGCCTGAAATCTTGCAGAGCCCGCAAGCATGCAGTTTGCCAATGAACATCTGAATGATCCAGAGGAGAACTGGGTGAAAGTGTTGTGGTCAGATGAGACCAAAATTGAGCTCTTTGGCATCAACTCAACTCAATGTGTTTGGAGGGGGGAGGAATGCTGCCTATGACCCCAAGAACACCATCCCCACCATCAAACATGGAGGTGGACACATTATGCTTTTGGGGTGTTTTTCTGCTAAAGGACAGGACACCTTCACCGCATCGAAGGGACAATGGATGGGGCCATGTACCGTCAAATCTTGGGTGAGCACCTCCTTCCCTCAGCCAGGGCATTGAAAATGGGTCGTAGATGGGTATTCCAGCATGACAATGACCCAAAACACACGACCAAGGCAACAAAGGAGTGGCTCAGTAGAAGCACATGAAGGTCATGGAGTGGCCTAACCAGTCTCCAGACCTTTATGACATAGAAAATCAGTGGAGGGAGCTGAAGGTTCGAGTTTCCAAACATCAGCCTTGAAACCTTACTGACTTTGGGGGGATCTGCAAGGAGGAGTGGGACAAAATCCCTCCTGAGATGTGTGCAAACCTGGTGGCCAACTACAAGAAAAGTTTGACCTCTGTGATTGCCAACAAGGGGTTTGCCACCAGGTACTATGTCATCTTTTGCGAAGGGATCAAATACTTATTTCACTCATTACAGTGCACATTAAGCTCTGACTTTTAAGCACTGGGTTTTTGAGGGTTCTTTTGTTGTTATTCTGTCTCTCACACCTACAATATACCTATCATTACAATTATAGACTGGTCATTTCTTTGTCAGAGGGCAAACGTACAAAATCAGCAGGGGATCAAATACTTCTTTCCCTCACTGTATATTTTTTTTAAGGGGAGGCCAATTTACCTAACTGTATGTTTTGGAATGAAGGACCCAAACCTCTTTAAGGGTTATATGACTTCCATACTTTTTAGTACTTATTAGTTTCACAGTAGTTACAGTATTTAAGCACAATAAAATTTTTTTCATTAGGTTTTAAAGGTAATGATATCTGACATCAATGTGCCAGGTTCTGCCACTGATCTCTTCATGGTATCACCGCTTGTCTGTGCTGTAATATAATATGTATGCAAAATATGTCAGGCAAGATATTGTTTATCTGGAACTTTATATTTGCTGTGTATTAGGTAAAGCATGAAATACCATGACTAGATATCAATGAATGCCCAGGGCTTTTGAGCTGTATACTCCCACGTCTATTGCAGCTTAACTTGCATATTTGCAATTTGATTATCATTTATGCTCGGAGACATAGTGTTTTTTATCTTTCTTTGTCTTTTTATCTGTAGGTGGGTTTGATCTGGGCTTCTTACACTTCCATGTACCCTCACTTATTAGCAGCATCTTCATTTTACCTTTTCAGAACTGCATGTTCTGGTTTGTCAAATTAGTGACATAATTCCTTACAGAATTACTATATTTTATATGCTTTCTGACAATTTATTTTTCAGGAAACTGTTTTACTGTAAAAAACTGTTTCTGTGTCTGCAGTACTTTGTATCTATCTGAGCCAATACCCCATAAGAAACTTGCTGTAGATATAACTCTTACTATTCAACACAGACACATTTCATGCAGCAAGCTTCTGGAGTAGCCTAAAAAGTTTTAAAAAAGGATCAGACAACCCTCAAGGCATACCTGTTCTCAGTATATTTATTGTTTTTTTATGTTTAATGTTGGGATTTATACTAGGCAAGAATTAGGGATTGCACTTTGCAGAAGAACCTTGGTTTGGCTGCATATATCAGCAAATATATATAATATATGTTGTTTAGACAGTTTAGCATTTTTTGTACTAACCTATTTTGTGCTGGTAAGTGTACTGGGAAATGTGTTTAACGAACTTTTCCATGAATTGTTCTGTCCAAGTGCACCTTGAATGGTTAAGGTAGATCTGAGTGGGTGCCATTTATACTTTGTTTAAAATGGTGCACTTGGACAGAACAGATTTTGTACGTTTGCCCTCTGACAAAAATGACCAGTCTATAATTGTAATGGTGAATTTTTTGTAGGTGTGAGAGACAAAATAACAACAAAAGAACCCTCAAAAACCCTGTGCCCAAATTCAGAGCTTGATGTGCACGGTAATGAGTGAAATAAGTATTTGATCCCTTATGAACCAGTCTGGAGACTGCCTAGGCCACTCCAGGACCTTCATGTGCGTCTTCTTGAGCCACTCCTTTGTTGCCTTGGCCGTGTGTTTCGCCCCCTCCATTGTCCCGTTGATGCAGTGAAGGTGTTCTGTCCCCTTAGCAGAAAAACACCCCTAAAGCATAATGTGTCCACCTCCATGTTTGACGGTGGGGATGGTGTTCTTGGGGTCATAGGCAGCATTCCTCCTCTTCCAAACACGGCGAGTTGAGTTGATGCCAAAGAGCTCAATTTTGGTCTCATCTGACCACAACACTTTCACCCAGTTCTCCTCTGGGTCATTCAGATGTTCATTGGCAAACTGCAGATGGGCCTGTACATGTGCTGTCTTGAGCAGCGGGACTTTGCGGGCTCTGCAAGATTTCAGGTCTTCATTGCACAGTGTGTTACCAATTGTTTTCTTGGTGACTATGGTCCCAGCTGCCCTGAGATCATTGACAAGTTCCCCCCGTGTAGTTCTGGGCTGCTTCGTCACCATTCTTATGATCATTGCAACTCCACGAGGGGAGATCTTGCATGGAGCCCCGGTCCGAGGGAGATTGACAGTTATTTTGTGTTTCTTCCATTTGTGAATTATCATGCCAACTGTTGTCACCTTCTCACCAAGCTGCTTGACGATAGTCTTGTAGCCCAGTCCAGCCTTGTGTAGGTCTACAGTCTTGTCCCTGACATCCTTAGACAGCTCTTTGGTCTTGGCCATGGTGGCTAGCTTGGAATCTGATTGATTGCTTCTGTGGACAGGTGTCTTTTATACAGGTACTGTAACAAGCTTGGATTAGGAGCACTCCCTTACAGAGGGTGCTCCAAATCTCCGCTCGTTAACTGCATACAGTGAAGAGACCTGGGAGCCTGAAATATTGCAGGTTGATAGGGGATCAAATACTTATTTCACTCATCACAATGCATATCAAGCTCTGACTTTTGAGCACTGGGTTTTTGAGGGTTCTTTTGTTGTTATTCTGTCTCTCACACCTACAATAAACTCACCATTACAATTATAGACTGGTCATTTCTTTGCCAGAGGGCAAACGTACAAAATCAGCAGGGGATCATATACTTCTTTCCCTCACTGTGTATATATTGGTTTGTATGGTTGTGACATGAGTGACATGTCAGCATGGCAGTCAGGCACTGCGGTATTTTATTTTCATTTGCTATTCCTTTGGGTATGTACTTGCTATTGTACTTTGGCCTCCAGTTTTATTACTAAGTTTTTTTTATAGCATTACTGTGGCATTTATTGATGTTGATACTTGTAATTGCAATGGACAGCTGTGGTTATGATTTTGTGTGACATTTTTTGAGTGTAGTTTTTCTTTTAAGAGGGGTATACAATTTTGGACTTTTACTAGGTCTGGTACTTAAATTAAGGTAGGCTGCCATGTAAGGAAACTTAGGTCATATTTTGTAAAGATCACCCAAAAATTGGATCTGAAGTGTGTGAGAAATGTAATGTGTCCTGCACAAAATGTATACCTTTATACCATATCAGAACCAGAATCGTTGCTAATGTGTTAAACATTGTTCTTCCCAAAAATGTGTAAATGGTCATCGCTGTACTTAACATTCTAAAAATATGATGATTTCCTAATGACCGCAATTACAGTGAAAGGAGTTCTAACATTAGATTGTTGTATACCAGATTTCTCAGAATATAATATTGTCTCAATGTATACATTTACCAAGACCTGAGTTCATTTGTGGGAATAATTATAATTAAAATCTTCAACCTTCAGGACATTTCTCTCCAGATCCAATGTCTTGAGCTGGGAAATCATTTTGCAATTTTTCATAACATAAAGCTACGAACATTCACCAGGGTTTTAACCCTTCATGAAGCCTCTTTAAACCTTTCCTCTAAATCTTCATTATCATCTTTCAATGCTGCCCAGAGCCTACAGCGATGTTAAAATTTCTTGCTCCTCTTTATCAACCTCAGACTTAAAATACAATTCTAGACTCAAATTAAGGTCATGGATAGTTTGCTGCTTGCCTTAAGTGCCCTTCATTAAACCATTCATGTGCCCTTAAAAATCGTTAACTGAAGAACCTGTAAAAAGCATTTTTAATGTTATTCTGTCACATTCAAAATCCATCTTTAAATTACACTTTCCAACTTTTAGATGAAGAATGTTGTATGGAATAGATAGAATAGAATAATATATATAAGAGTAACTTTGTGGTTTTGCTGTTGTTTAACAAGACATAATAATAGTATATATCTTCATTATTGTTTCTTTTTTTTTATTTTTACAAACATTCATTTTGTGAACTAATCTTGTATTTCAAGTGAACCTTTCCTTTCCCAAAACTTTGTTGACAAACCCAGAACAATTTAAAAAAAATAGTACCATGGAAAATCATTTAACTACCCACCGAGGAATCTTTAACAAAGGAGCACTGGAGGCTCTGGAAAATCATTGGCTAATTTTTACTTTTTTTGGAAGTCTGTATTTGTATGTATTTAGATGTGCACCCCATGTGACTTTGCTTAGGCATGACAACTGATCCCTCTCCATACATAAAAAGTGGAAGTGGGGATTTCCGGAGGGTTTTGGTAGTATCTGGCAATATCATATCTGCCATATGTAATATATACTATATAATGTCAAGGGAGAAAAGATTGGCTGTAAAAACATAAATTTAGGCCACACATTATAAAAGCCTTTTTTGTCTATACAATGTTTTTGTTAAATTAGTTGTAACTGACTGTATTCACTGCAAGTTTATTAAAAAAATAAAAAATATGCTACCATCTTTTGTTGCTAGCTGTTTTTATCCAAACTACAAAACTGAAAGAAAGAACAATTGTGATTGAATATACTTTTTTTTATTACAGCCAGCAGTATTTTATGGTGCAGACATTAGTCTTGTTATAAACTTTGGAATCATTTCATTACGATTTTAATTGTACTAATTTATCTCATGATAATTTATGTGTACAATATTTAATGTACATACAAAATTACAATATAATTATT
Source organism: Pyxicephalus adspersus (assembly GCF_032062135.1). Lineage (NCBI taxonomy): Eukaryota > Metazoa > Chordata > Amphibia > Anura > Pyxicephalidae > Pyxicephalus > Pyxicephalus adspersus. The sequence goes on along the minus strand of NC_092860.1, from coordinate 109,735,820 downwards.
TTATAATTGCAAAATTATATTTCTCAAAGTTAGATTTTTTCTCTTGTAATATTGTGTAATCCATAAAAAAATGGCTTTGTTTTATGCTTTGTTTAATAGACTCCTCATGGAACCTCAGAATGTCAGTCAAAAGATATTTCTTATCTGTGTGTAGGCAGTACATTTAACTGATCCATACAATAAAACCTTTAGTAAATTGAAAACAGAATTTTTGATTACATAATTACATAATTATAGAATGATGGCTCATCACTTTAAGAATTCAGACACAGGTAAATGAAGTTTTTTTTATTATTAATATATATATATTTAGTTTTATTAAATATGTAAAGTGGTGGTACAAAGTCTGCCATTTACTTTATGCTCACAAGTTTTATAATCAGCAAAAGAGAGTTATCAAGATCCATTACTAGAGGTTTGAGCAAGTGTGCTGGGTTCAACTCCACCACTCTTGAGCAAAGTTTGTCATATCTGGCCTTAGTGATGAATGCTGCCAAATTAAATACGGGGGAGGGTGAGGAGGAATCTCTGAGTAAATTCTGGCATTTATTAGGTCTAGAAGGGCAAACTGTTGTGAAGAAAGCCGCGGGGACCTGGGTGTTGCCAAGGGGTAACTTGAACAAATGGCAAAATATTTTTTTTAAAAATACCATAATGTGAAAAGATGGTGTTTTTTTTTTTTTTTTGCAGCTTTAGGGGAAAACTAAAAATGCACAAATGCATATGAAAAACAGAAAACTTTTTTCATGAAGAATTTCAGCAACTGAGTACAATAGCTGGCCTTGAATTTTTTTTTTCCCTTAGAATTACCCTAAATACAGCTATAGCAATCTGATGTCTTAAAACTTTTAATTAAGAATTACCAGACCACGGAATATACTGCAATGTAAAAATGGCCTGCAGCAAGCTGGTTTATTCATGAATAGAAGGTTTAACTTGTATGTTCCTAACTTTTCCCTATCTTATCTATGGGGAAAGGGAGTACAGTGGTGTGCTGCAAACAGCTCAAAGAACTGATGGTCAGTAACAAGTGAATGCTAAAAAGGAAATATAAAAAAACAAACACCCAAAGCAAATGAAATCCAAAACAGAAAAAGAAACTTACAAGGACTACAAGGAGGTTGATTGCTGTAAATACTAGCAACCAAAATTAGACTTCTATTTCCTAAATAATCCTAATGTTGTCCTATGTGGTTTGTCAGCTTTCCCTCACTGTTCCCTGCAACAGCTTTAGTGACTTGGCTGCCTATAGCTGCTCATTGCATCCAAATTTATAGTGGAGGGCTTACTTATATAAAAGTAAACTTACTGGCTTTTTCTAAGCCTGTTGACTTTTTTTTAAGTCCATGCAAATCTTTACGGTTTAAACAAATTATCCCAGGCAAATTCTGGCATATGTTTACCAGGACTGTACATTTCAAAACTGCCTCACTGTAAACTCATGGTAGCAGCAAATCCAAACTTTATTTCTAGCATAGAGATTTATCGCATTCACTAGTATAACAGAAGAAACACTGGGTAGATGTGACCCTTAACTAGTCTCCAAATCTCTTCCTCTATAATCTAGAAGTGGCTACTGCCACAAAATAATTCTTTGCAATGCTTTGTTTGCAATTTGGTTGTACAATACAGATTAGAAATATGCAAAGGGACATCATAAAGCAGCCAATGTGGCAATAATGTATATTGCATTCAGTATTTATTTTTATTATTATTATTCATAATATTATTATTATTATTATTATTAATAAACAGAATTTATATAGCACCAACATATTACGCAGCGCTGTACAATATATAGGCTTTCTGCAGTTTCTATTAAAATAATACCCAGCGATTTCTATCCTTGTGTTTTTTGCTCAAGTACTTCTTGTACCTGATGGTACATACCCAAATAAAAGCTTTTATTACTAGTAAAACATATAGTGCCTTACTCACAAACATACACAGTAAAGAAACTCTAAAAAATGTCCCAGGATATTGCTAATCATTCCTCTGGCCCCCATGTCGAATGGCCACTACTGTGTCCAGGAGCACCCAATGCTGGTCAAGAACTTTGAGTCTGCATACCAGGACAGTTCTTCATTTCAACCAATGGGCCTGATTTAATGGGCCTGATTTTGTATCTTCTCCAAGGCTCAAGAAGATACATTTTTATCAGCGAATCTGGGGGATCCTGCAAACCTGGAGTGGATTTCTTAAAATGTATTTCCTATTTGTTAGCAAATGTTTTAAATCCTGGACCAGATCCATTCCAGATTTGGATCAGCCCCACTGATGATAGTCTATCTTCTCCAGTCTTGGGGAGCTTTAACAAATCAGGCCCAATGCGTCTGTCTTTCTAAGGGACAAAATAGTCTCCAGGTAAACTCTAATGGTCCTAAACACCTCAAGTGTATGTGACATCATTTGGATGCACTGAAGCCATACAGTGAGAAGAGAGGACAATCTCCTTGTTGAGATGAAATGAAACAAGACAACTTTGGGCTGGAAGTAAAGTCTAGAAACCAGCTATTATAGGATAGGATAAGCAGGTTGACACACTAATTCTGATACTCTACTGATGTTATGGTCATAAGACATTCTACTTTGTGTGAAAGCAATATTTATCTAATACTTTGAAAAGTGGCTCCTGCAAAACTAGAAGAAGAACTAGGGTAAATCCACTAGTCCACCTCCAAAACTGCCATGTAAAACACCAGTAAGCTCTGTAGTGCCCATAGCTCCCAAGGCTTCTTTAGATGATGGAGTTGGGCTGACAATAGACATGTAAACTCTAAAAAACTGCACTCTGTAAAAACTCTCTTCGGGATAGTCATGCAGAGTTCAGCAAGGGCATTTCCCTAACTGAAAATGGTGGCCTATCACCAGGAGCTATGGCCTGCGTGCTTAACCTGATACAAAAGGGTTTCAGGCACATGGACCAGAGTCAAGGTGTGTTCCACTTCCTCAAGTAGTGGAACCCATATTATAAGAGAAACTGCTACTATGGAGAAATTCACAGTATAGCGCTCTGTCAAATCTGTTTTATTACAATTCAGGTTTAACTGCATTTGTGAGACTTATTTGTAGTACAGTAAAAATACAATGGGCATTTTATAGTTACAAGAACAGCAACTAATTTTGTGCATTGTAGGTTCTTTCCTTGTCAGTATGTCCCTATTTTTTTGCAGCTTGCACTTAAATAAAATGCTATCCCCCAGCTTCCTTGTAAAGTACAGATTATTATGTTTGCATTCTTTTTAGCTCCATGGTAAGACTGAGTTTTTAGCAGGAGATCCTACCTCACCTCCAACTCCCAGGGCCCAAAGTAATTCTTAGATAAATAAATGGGATATATTGTATCACAACTCCAGTTTTTCATTGATTTGTGTGCTGTAAATGATTTCTTCCTCTGTACTTCTCATAGACAACACTAGATGTCACTGCGTGCATTATGAATTTTCAGCCCCATCCAATACCGATGATCTGTTACATATTGTTGACATTCAAAAAAACAATATGGTTGCTTATAATTGGTTAGCTGATTTCACTTCAGATCTGAAAATTTTTTTTAGTAAAGATTGGAAGTGAACATTCACACCAGACTTTAGGCAGTCCACATGTACACATTTGTATATGAAAATAACTAAAGAATGGTAAACTTTTTGCAATGCAATTTCTAACAATGAATATTTCAGCATATGCGGTAATAAAAGGATCATAATATCTAGATTTTATTCATACTGCTTTTACCTTAGTTTTATTAAAGAAAAAAACACTTGTAATAACTGCTTAGAAATTGTTAGCTGGAATTTGCCACTTTTCCATTTAAAACCTCATGTCCCTCTAAGATGATCTTGTGTAGCTGCTGAGTGATTTCAGAATAAATAACACTAGCACCCTGTGAGAATTAGAAACTGCTATCTACCTGCAGGAGTTTTAGGTAAGAAAAATACAGAGGATTTTAGAAACATTAAAACTGCCATGTTAATGCTGGTTGCGGAATGTTGCACATTATTATTGTTCTATTTTGGTCACATTTTTATTTCCTGTTAAAAAAAGGTCTAAAAGAACTAACCATTTAAAGTGCTTGGCTAGTAACTAGTTTACTAGTGTCAGCCATAAAAATACCCACTTCATTGGTGTAAGGGGATGAAATATTAGCTTTCTTTATTAGTGTCAATAACTACAATGCAATCTCCCCCTTTTATTGATGTCAGTGGGTAAAATGAACTGCTACTCTTTTTTGGTGTCAGTGGATACAATACCCACCCCCTCCCCCTTCATGAATTGTCAGTGCTCTGTCCATTACAGAGGTTGTCAAACTCAGGCCTTTAGGCCAGATACGGCCTAGCCCGTAGTCCGTTCTGGCCTAACGCCCCCTGGTCGTTCAGCCTAATCCCAGTCGGCAACCCGCGGCTCCTGAGCCTCCTTGTCATGCCTCCCTTCCCTGTTAACCGCCGGGGTAAGGGGACATTACATACGGAGGGGAGGGATTTCCCTTTAGGGGAGTTCCTGGTGGGGGGCAGAGTCATCAGCGCAGGACTCGAAAGAGAGTCTGGCCTAGTGTGCCTTCTTGACCTCCTGAAATTGCCTCATAGCCATAATAGTTTGCTGACCCCTGGTCTAGTAAGATTCAAGCAATCAAGCCATCAGACACTGACATCTGTCATCCAGTGCTTATTATACCTATCAATGACAGGTATGGTACTGTAGGATCAGAACTTTGATTGCTCAAATTCTGGGTTGGGATCTATGGTTGGAATAGCTCTGATCAGAACTATCCAATCCCCACTAGCCAGGAGGATGTAGTGTAGAGTGCAGCTTATGGAATACAGTGATCAGCAGTATGAACGATCCTGCACATTTTACAGAGCGCAACAGTCGAGTATGAAATGTACAGAACACTTTAGGCAGTGGTCAGAAAAAGTTTGTTGAATACAGTACAACATAGCTGGCAGGATGAAGCATTATCACACATGTATAGCACATTTTACAGGGTACAGTTTTCAAGTGCATCCAACAGTTTGCTGGTTTATACACAATATGGTACAGTACATTCAGAGTATAGTCCAGAGGCCATTGTGAGTGTCCCATCAAATTTCCTGTGCATCCTACAGCTGAGTTTGAACTATATTTCTCTACAATTTACATTAACCTGGACCCCTCAGTGCATCCATTAATAAATGTACTGTTATTATCAGGGACCCCCCTGGGGTAGAGAGAGACGCAAGCACTGTAGAAGACCTAATCTGACTCAAATGGTCTGGTGCAAGCAGGTTTTGAGACTGAATATACAAAAGTAAGAAATGCATCCCACTTGATCATTATAGGAGGTAGAGGTATCTGGTAAAGCCAACCTTTTAGAGGTCACGGAGCTGTGTGTCTCTCAAAGGAACTGTCCCCCAGAGTGATGTCAGAACCCACCCACTCTCCCATCACAGGTCTAAGCCTACAATGGGAGAGTGGGCAGGTTGTGTCCAGGGACATAACCCACCCACCATCTTGAACCTGCGATGCGTACCGGAGACGTGGTCCACGGCTCTGGCCCCTGCACCGGCCAAAGCTGCAGCCCACCAGTCAGACACTAGTGGGCCGCTGACCAGGTGTTTTACTCTATAAAAATGTGGAAGTTGCACCTCTTTTCATAAATTCCAAGAACATACACTGGTCTGGTTCCAGCAATACTTGTGAAGATAGGTAAAAGAAATAGACAAGGGTCAAAGACTACTGATATGTACACTGTCTAGTGTGCTATTCCTCTTCCAACATTAGTAAGTATTAAACAGTAAACAGAGATCGATTCCTAAAGCACAGCTTAGACATTCTATTGACCAACAATGTACTGCTCTGCGATATGCATAATCAGTCTTGTGGGAATGATGCTTCAGGACTGGAATTTGCAAATGTATGTTCTCTTGCAGGAGATTCACTTGGAAAACTTTTGCAACGCCTGCATCTGAAGGGATCATCTGTTATGTTACCTAATGAAATTTCCTATTGTCAGTTAGTGTATAAATAAATGTGATGCTTTAAGAGTAGCCATTGCGTTAAGGTTACTTTGACCGTTGGGGGCTACAGTGACTGATAATTACTATATGAGGGGGTGCTGAGAAGTTCCTGGCTTTGCCCAGAAAGAAGAGAGCCAGAGTTATGTAATAACACATTTATTCAACATATTCCCCCGAGACTGATGCATGTGGTACAGCGTGGTTGCAGCTTTTCTAGACCTTTCAAAAAAAAGTCCTTTGGTTTTGCCGCAAACCAACTCTCAGCAGCATCTTTGACGTCAGAAATGTCCTCAAAACACTGCCCCTTCAGGTGTTTCTTCAAATTTGGGAACAGATAATAGTCAGAAGGGGCCAGGTCGGGTGAGTAGGGGGGATGGTGGACCAATTGGAAACCCACGTTGGACATGTGCGCAGGTGCATTATACTGTAAAAAAAAAAAAAAAAAAAGGGTCCCTTTGGTCAACTTTTCATGGCGTTTCATCTCAATTGCCTCCTTCAGCTGGTCCAGGAGGTTAGCATAATACTGTCCGGTGATACTAGAGCACCGAGTTAGGTAATCCACTAACAGCCATGACTTTTTTGGCCGATATCTGGATTCGGAACTTCTTCGGCCGCAGGGACCCACTGTGGCGCCATTCCTTTGACTGTTCCTTGGTTTCAGGATCATAGATCTGGAGCCAGGTTTCATCCTCAGTCACTAACCTAGCAAAAAAGTCCTAAGCAGCTTCAAAATGGGTCAAAAAGGCTTTGGATGCTTCAACTCTTTCCTTCTTCTAATCACTGTTCAAACATTTCGGCACTTCGCTGAAAGCTTGCGCATGTCTAGGATAGTGATAACAAACCCAACACGCTCCCGTGAGATGTCAAGTATCTGGCTATCTTTCTTGCGGATATTCGCCGGTCCTCAATAATCAGCGCATTGACAGCATCGCAGGTTGCCGGGTCAGTTGAGGTTAGGGGGTGCCCGCTGCGGGACCCATCTTAAACGGTGAAAGGCCCAGTCTTGAAATGGGATATCAAGGTTTTGACGTGCTGTAGGAAGGACACTTCTTCCCCAGTGTTTGCGACATCTCAGTGTGAATGTCCTTTGCTGACTTTCCCTAGAGAAAAAAAAAAACTTCATGACGTCCCGTAACGCCAATGACGTAAAACTTGCTTGTGCCCTTGCCATCACAGCTTCCCACTAAAAGAAAAAAGTTTTAAGAATTGCAAAGACCTGATTTTTGCACAGTTACATACTATGATATTAGGCTATCACAGTCATTTTTCTGTTTTATCTGAAAGGGGGCAAAGCCAGGAACTTCCCAGGTAATACTGGTGAGAATATTACCCAGATTTACCCATATTTACTTACATCTGAACTCAGGAGGGACTTTTTAAATAATAAAGTACAGTTGTGTTCAGAAGGCAGTCAAACCACTAACCTGATTAATCACTGTTTTTGGTAGAAATTATATTTCTTTACATGGCCAATTTACTAGTAGATGTAGTAGAGTAGTAGAAAACTAACAGACCCAACAGTCATATCATGCATGCTACTGATTCTGAATAATTGAATCATTCAATTACATCCTTATATACCCTTATATAAGGAAGGAAGGCAACAAATGTTGTACACATGGTGGTTATAGTGTAAAATGGGTTAAATCCAGAGACAGCAAAAAGTTGATTGGAGACAGGAAAACATATAAAGAAGTGCAGAAAATGATAGGCTGGCTGATCAACCAAAATGATCTCAAATGTTTTTAAATTGCAGCCAAAACCTGAAAGATGTGGAAGAAAACTACAATTCCAATGGATAGTCAAAATGGCAAAGACTCAGCCAAAGATCCCCTGCAGGAAAATCAAAGAAGGTGTAAAGTTACCTGTGAGTACAGTTACAATTAGAAGATAATGGCTATGTGAATCCAAGCTGTCTGAAAGAAGCCCCAATGTTGAAAAAACTCACGTGCTGAAGGTTACAGTTTACCAATAAACACATTAACTGTCCTAAGGAGAAATGACACATTTTGTGGGATAATGAAAGCAAGATTGTTTTTTTTTAGTCAAATCAAATGCAGAAAAATGAAGTCCAATCATCTTGGGCTGGAATACCAGTTCCGGTGTTAGAAGTTGGTCGACTCCATGCAATACAGATGTGCAGCAGTTCTCAGAAACAGTGGTTATACAACTAAATATTAGTTCAGTGATTCAAAATAAAGAAAAATCTTGAAACATTTTTCAGTTTATACAGTAAATGTGTGACTTTGAAAAAAAGAATGCAGACACTGCTATTTTTCTGAACAGCCTAATATTCACTTTTCTTTACTTTCTGTAAAGAAATAACACAAATTTGATAAATCTTCCTTCATGTTTTGATTTGGAGTAGAATGTGCAGTGTTCCCAGAGCGTTTACATGTACAGAAATTAAAGCAAATATAAGGATTTTGAGTGTGATCCCTTTTTTTAAACCCATTTCTATTATTCTGAACATGGTATGTGTATATTATACGAAGAACAACAGGTTTCAGACAAATCAGGTATTGTCCCTACATGGTTGCCACAATGTAGTTAAATCAATACAAGTCAGGTAGTGACCCTCCGGAACACCATTCCCCCCGCCAAGAAGTAAGACAAGATGGCAGTGCACTCTTTGGAGATCCACCAGATTGTAGACTGTCAGACTGGCTACACTGATGGAGGGTTCAGGGCAGTTCAGGTAAGTAAGGTAAGACCTTCAGATAAGTATGTGGCTGGGAAAAATATTGAGCTATCAGATTCAAATTAGAACCTTTTACAGCACTATTAGAGAAGATATTGAGCTAGGATGTTTATGTGTTACTTAGGTTCCAGTAAATGACTAGATGTGCGACACATTTTTTTTTGTATTCTAGCTTTTGGTACGTGACAGTTTATTTGCTGTCCTAGTAAACTGAGAAATAAATATTTACCTTTTATCAGCTGATATAGTCTAGGTGTCTCCAACATGCCTTTCCCAGGACATTCAGGAATAGAGGGAGAAGTATCCCGGCATTTTTGGACACCTTTTCCATACAGTCACAAACCAATTAGGTGCACCTTGCTAGTGGACCCCATATCCCTTCAGAACTGCCATAATTCATAGATTAGACGCATAGATTTTCAAGGGGGCTGGAAACATTCCCCGGGAAATTTAGTCACTTGCATGAACTAAACTCAAACAATGTTGCAGATGTTTAGTGAACTGTCTGGAAATGTTAAAACAGACCTAGACTCACAATTTTAACTTAAGGTTAATGGATGACATAAGCCCACATTATACAGATCTGTCTGAATTTTAATTTTGTTTAAAACTTCCTAAACGGTTAAAAAAAACATCCCCTTTCCCCTCCCCCTGGGCTTTCCACGACTGCAATGGGGAAGAGGAGACTGCTGGTACTAATGGGAAATTGTCATCAGTCGAAGAGAAAAGTAAATAACTAAGTTTGTTGACTAATCAGGTTAGTGCGAACTTTAAAATGGAGGAGGAGGATGATGATAATAATAATGGGCTGTTAGGAAGATTATATTGGGCCATGATAATACTGTGCAGGGGTCTGATATGCTGGTTGGATGTGGGGGCCTGATCTGTAGTTAACATCTATGACATCAACACCAGCCAATCACAGAACACAACACATTTGTTTCAGTTGGTTAGAACGCTTAGGCAGGGAGCTTGAGCAGCAAGGTTTGTTCTGTAACCTATCATTTGTAGATCTGCAGGGTATTGTATTCTTTAGGAAAGGCCTACTCGTCCAGGGTCATTCTTTATACATTTAATCTAAGTCAGCAAGGCAAGAGTTTAATAATGGTGGAAGGGGAGAGTGGGAGTGGAGCTCATTAAAATGCAACCAGTCACCTCCCCCATATTTGCTGTCACAGGGTATGTCTTGAAAAAACAATTAGATTATATTTAGAGGTAAAAAATATTTTTTATGAATATAAAATGCTACCCACACATATAATGTCCCCTACCTTCTTAATTTATTGATTTCACCCATATGCCTTGAAATGTGCGCAGAAATTTCTTAATGTCTGCATACAATTCATGCAGACAAGGAAAGTACACGTATATAAAAGTAATGTAAATCATTTTCTTTAGTCCAACTCCTGAACACGTGTTTGTTTTGATCTGGCTGTGGTCACTCCAATGCCTTTAGCATTTTTTTTTTTTTGCAGTTTTATTTTAATACCAATGATACCAAATAAAGAAAGCACACAGCTTTCAACCTAACTTTGTTTAAACTGTTTTTACGTTTATAACACACAAAAAAAAAAAAAAAAACAGGACTAAAACCTTAGTTTGATTTTATTGCTGTATGTCTTCCCCATAGGGGTCATTTTCTGTCACTTCTTCTTCTGGGTTCCAATAACCAGGAAAAGAAAGCAGAAAAATTTAAACTGTGAATTAATTAACTACCAAACTCTGTTATTATATTTATTTATTCTCCAGCTTAATACAAACTGGATGTAGAAGCATAAACATAGTACATTTCTACCATTTTCAACAAAAATATAACCAATATGTACAATTATTGTATTAAAAATACAAAAGGGATACAGACTCTACCAATGTCTTTCTAAAAGACATACAGGTACAAGTAGTATCAAAAGCATGATGAAATCACCAGTTAGTTGTACATTCTGCACTTGACATCACAGAGCAAACTGAGGTTAGCGGTCCTATATTCTACCGTTATATGTTGCTGAGAACGTTTGTGCAATGTGTCGCCGAGTTGGGCTTCCTTTTGCCTAGATGCACAAGCTCAAACGCCAACATAAATTTAAAAGAAGCTGGCAAATAAATGTATGTTACATGTAAAATTACATAGGCATAATTGACATTGTGATAGAGAAGTAAGGTAGACAAAAGCCATGGTAACAGGATAGAGATTCATTAAATAAAGCACTAATGTTCTCATAAACAGTGAAAAAACACTGCATTCTGTTTCATCGAATTCTTTAAAGTTGTATACACACACACACATATATATTATATATATATATATATATATATATATATATATATATATATATATATATATATATGTGTGTGTGTGTGTGTGTGTGTGTGTGTGTGTGTGTGTGTATGTGTTTAACCACTGATCAATATGATCAGCTCAGCTCAAATGGAAAAAAAAAAAATATTCATAATAATCCAAGATCACAAGTTCCTCACACAGGAGTTTAACTCGGATTGGCAGCCTTCAGATATCCGGAGTCTGTGCAAAGGGAGTAGATGGTGATCAAAGATGTGGAGGTGTACAATAGCAGCTGTGAGCAGGTAAATGCTACACATTGATCTTCTCTACAAGTGCAGTGTCCAACAATGGCCAATCTAACCAGTCCGCCTCCCATCTACATGATTGTGCTGCGTCATCATGGATGGCCCTTAGAAAAACATGACTATGGTGGATGAAGAGGTTTCCGTTTTCCCATGAGCAATGAGAGTTCATATTAATAACTGCTAATAGCATTTGTTGAGAGTCCCAAGCTGCCATTACTTCAATATAATCCAGTTCTTTTATCAGAATTAAAAATCTCTCTATAAACATAAAAATAATTCATAACTTAGGTGTGAAATAACACTGTAAGTATCCTGATGTAACAAATAAGCTCTCTGAGCACAAAGTGTGCACCTCCTTTACTGCAGAGGACTCCTCGCGCATTAAAGGTATTATAGTGTAACAAATAGGACTGTAAACGAAACCAAACCAACTCAAGAATCTGTGCACAGAGACTTATGAAATGCAATCTCAGCTCACGTTAAAAGAGGCCCATAGAAGCACATGACTAGCTTGGCCTACAAACAGCAAACAAAGCCAAGATAGTGAATAAAAGTTAAAACGGGTTTAAAAAATAAAGACACCCTCAAAGCATGAGTAGGTGTAATCAGAATAGGGGGTCATTGCTGATGTGGTAATTGTGGAGTTTGGAATGATAGTGTGCAAGGTCCAGCCAGCTTCCTTCTGGGGGAAGCTTCCTGCACTGCTTCAAGCAACACAGCTTTGCCATGGACAGAAAGTGCCGGGATGATGTTTTCACAGTAGTTCACATGCCAGGGAGCGGGACAAAGGGACTGATGATGCCCAGTGCTGCTTTAAGGCAGAAAAGGAGGAAAACAGGTCCACAGGCTCCAGTCATATGGGATGTCCTTTTGTGCTCTCCTTTCAAGGCGGCTTATCCTTTTACAGGGGAAGATGTCATCTTCACACCGCAGATACTTGCTCATCATCTGCCGAAGTAAAAATGACAATTTATAATACAAAACTTTACTATAACATAATATTAATGACACTTCAGGTTTCGCAATCTGTCAACAGCTTAAGCAGTAAGGCTTGTAAGATTTAGATTACATAATGAATGTGTTAATTGCAAAAAGAAACATTTATATCACATGATCCTGACACTTAAGACAACTCCCTAGCAACAGGATCACAAATCTCAAATTGCTCCCTCCCAAATGCCTCCCTCATTGATGGAGATGCTAATGACCATCATTTACAAGAAACAGCTCTAACTGGACAGGCATTGAGTGGAACATGGCAGACAAATAATCTGAAATGTAAACTAAATCACATATTCATATTTAACTTTTTGGCTGGAGTTCTGTCTAAAAAATGTATTTTTTAAAAGATCACTTAGGGCACTTACCATCATCTTTTGCAACTCCTTGTGCCTGATACATAGCTAGTCGTGGGTCTGTCTCATTTGGTTTATGCCACTGCGGCTTGTTAACTGTTTTGCTAGAAGGCTGATTGTGTGATGGTGGTGATGTTGCAGGTGCTCCTTCACTGTCACTCCTTCGAGCCATCATCCTGGAGCGCTGCAATGCCACGTTGTAATCTGGTGGTTTTCTGGATAACTGTGGGTGTCCCTCTGCAAAGTCTGCTATAGGAATTCCTACATATCCAGGCGGTGTTGGTGGTGGTTCTCGATACCGACCTTCCTTCCGTGCTGTGGTAACACAATACACTACCATAAGAGACAATTATTGTCACAACAGAAACGAAACATAAAAAAATAAACATAAAAGAAATAAAAGTGCTAATAAAAGAAGGAAAACTGCAAATATTTTTAAAACCATAAAACAAAAGCAAATGTTAAAACAAAAACACACAAAACTGTTAGGTTGTTATAAAAAACAGATTGGGTTACCCTTTCTTTTTACATTGCTCAAATACATAAAGGACAGTAGGTGGTTAAGAAACATAGAATGGCCTGTACTTCAACACTTGAGATCCCATGGGTGAAGCCCTAAATCTACAGGCACTCACTGTGAGTAGCACCAGAGAAGATTTAGTGCGCAGGAGCTGCCACTGTCATAGTGGGGTCATTAAGATTTGGAGTATCTTTATATTCGACATGCTGGGAATCTGAGGCCTTACTGCTCAGAGAGAGGGGTTTGTCCTGGTATTGACTTTTTTTTCTATCACCCTCAGTAAACTCAGGGCTCAGTGTCTGGCTGAAAGTCCCTTCAAAAGCTTCCCCTTCTCCTAGAAAACTTTTTTTGCAGCAGCAGCATTCTTGGCCAACTAAATCAGAACTAAAATGCAGGCTTTTTGCTGGGCTTCCTGGGATCATATGCTTACTTAACTGACTGCTAGGAGAGAGAGAATTTACAACTATATAACAGAACAAATGCTTGTCCCTTAAAAGCTAAAACCTAGAAATTTAGAATGCCAGATGATTAGGATTCAACAAGTATTGAAAAGTTCATTCATACACCCCTCTAGTAAAAATTTGGGATCAGAGACTTTGATAAACTGAGCTGTAATAAATGGGAACTCTTATTTTAAAGTTTCCATTCATTTGGAGGAACTGACTTTTTTTCCCAGTCACAATAATACAGACAGGTGAGTGCTCAGTTAACACAATTTCACATTTTCAGAACAAATATGTGTTGTGTGTGTTTTTAGTCCTGCTTTCCTTATATTTACCATCTATAAAGGGTACAAAATATGATGTATGTGAACCCAGGCTACAGCAAAACACCACAAACTCTGTAACTGCCTAATGTCACAGACCACCTATGGCATTCACAAATCCATCAATGATAATTCCCAGTGGTGTGATCCTAGTTCCTAAAATGTTTTTCTATTTGTGTGCAAGACTGTAAAACCTACACAACCTTCCTGTACTTATAAGAGCAACAGAAAAGAAAACTGGTTATTCTATCTGCTCTATCTTCCATGGCATATTCAGTATTAATGGCTGGTATGTACACCTACAGATACCTCTCTGACAACCAGGAAGCTCCAATAATAATATCTATTAATATAAATTAAATTCACTAGTAAAGGAAACTGAAAGCTTTGTTACTTATTCAAGTTCCCTTTAACTGCTACATACACAAGATCCTAAACCTAAGACACTGTTATGATTACAAATGTCATTCTACAAATAGGCTTAACAAATGTGCACAAACATGCACCCCTACTAAAATATTCTATTTTTATATACAATTAAAAATATCTAGGGCATACTGCCAACACCCAAATAGTGTGTAATTTTCCCTTTAGGGTCTGGAATCCAAAAGAAAGCCTCAGCCCAAAACTGGATTACAGTTTTGCATAAAGTTCTCCTTAAACATTCAACACCAGCATACCAAGTAATGCACTAAACCGCTGCCTCAAATCCTAAGGTCAAAGCCCAACATTAAGGCATGTAATGAGTATGACAACTAGAAAATAGGCTGTGTTCTTACCAATAAGACCCTTTGAGGAAGCTGCAGTCACAGCTATGTGTGTGGGCACAGGTAGAGGCTTTGTCTCTTCTGCAGTTTGTGATGATATGCTGCTTGTTTCTGCTTCAAGAGCAACGTCTTTTCCCCCTCGTCTCTTAATGGTGCCAGTGTCCCCCTCAGAGTCCTCACCCCAGTAGCCAGTGGAAGATGCCCAGCTTGCTCTGGACTGTGCTTGTTCTAAAGCTTCTCTTCCTTGATTGTGTCTGCCATACTTTGTGCTATGATCAGAAAATATTAAATGGTCTATATGACTTCCCGACGGCCAGTAACCTGCCCCATCTGATGTGCTGTCAAAATGAACATGGCCAAATGGCAAAGTCTCCCAACTCCTCTGATGTGGTATAGTCTGTATGTTGTCATGGGAGCCACTTGAACAAGAGGTCCAGCTACCTCGTCCGCTGTCTGCAGCATCCAGTGACGCTCTATCACCCTGATCTTGGGACAGTTCCTCCATGCTGGGAGAGGATAAAACCGTTCCACTCGCGTACAAGCCTCTGTTCTCCACCAAATGTCCATAATGCCTAGCAGAGTATAAGAAAACACAAATGAGTAAATGGTACCAGCAGTAGAAAAGAACTGGAAGACCATAATTCCACACAAATGCTATAGTCAAACTACATTTTTGGTACAATAGTCAATACATCAGTTTAAGGGGCTAAAAGCAAAAAACAAAGAGCAGAAACCCTGCATTACCTAGTAGGAATCCATCTTAGCTTTGTCCATCTTCAAAACATAAATTCTGTTTGGCTGGTATGTCTTACTGCTCTTTGCTACGTTTATTGAATAAATCCACAAAGTTCAGACAGCAAACCTGACATATTGCTAATAAGATTTCTGCTGCCTTTATAAAGCACAATTTTTTTAGGATACCAACTTAATAGGTTTTTGAAAACAGCAGCTTATGAAGCCAAAAATTTATTATAAACTCTTTGGCCCTAAAATTAAGATTTTTGAATTCAACACCGCATATGAATATTTAAAGCTATGTCCTATTTAAGCAAAAGAGTATTTGGATACATACCCCATGCAGCAAGGCTCAGATTCCATTGCAGCTCTTCTGTCTGCCCGACCCACACCAAGATTTGTCTCCACAATGCTCACTGAATGTCGCTGCCGCCTGTCATCATGGAGGTGCATGCCATCAAAAGAGGAATTGCTTACTATACTAGAGCGAGAAGAGATCTCACTATGCCCAGAGTCAGAAAAATTATCCACAGTGCCACTTGCTGGCATAGAATAACCTGTAAGATAACAAATGCAATGAGGAGTAAAATTCTTCTAACAGTATCAAGCAAAACAAGGATATGATAGTGGCAAGATTTTCATTAAAGGTTTATGAAACACATGGTGGATGGAGAACTCAAGTGTCATCACGTTTTGGTCATCTTATACCAAGCTGCTCCATACTTCTCTACGCCTGTTGCCATCACGTGCTTCTCTCCCTTGTGGATCTGCATATGCGATTGGGAAGAGATACTTTGTTGCTTTGGGTTTATTACAATTTTTGTTATCCACATTGCCTCTATATTTGATTTATCCTTAAGAAGCGGTTAAAAATACCGCAAAACGCGATGATGTTTATTGAAACCCTCAAGAGACTGTATTGTCAAAAAAACCCATGTTTATGATCTTTTGAAAAAACTGTGTTGTGCATTGCTATCACTGTCTCTGTCATAGGCAGTGGTCCAATTTTATCTTGTTCTTAAAAATGATGGAATAATAAAATATTTAATGGTTTTACTATATGCCTTAAAAGTCCTGTCTTTCTGCACACCAGTCTTGTATTACCTATACAATTTGTTTTCACTGATCAGCAAATCTTTGTTGAATGCATCCATTTATGAAACACACGAGAAAAAGGGAGGCTCATAATGTAGGCCGTTCATATAATTACTTGGACATTGTTTATTTCAAGTTACAGGTTATTTACCAGGTAGTTGTTACTACAAACACCTGTTCAGGAATAGTTTTTAAATATAAATTTTTAATAAAAAAAAACACAGCCTGCAGGGTCTGTGTAAACAACCAGCTATAATAAACCTAAAATATAATACCTGGACTGCCGTACACAGGTTCAGGATTGTCATGATGTTGTGTGATTGTCATGAAATAGATTCACAGCATTCTGTGACAACAGCAAAGTCATTACACCTAACACTACTTCAATTTACAAAATGTTTTGTTACCTTTTCTCGGAGAGCTCTGTGGGGAGGTGGGAGGGGACGAAAGCTGTGATGACGCATTGGATAAGGCGTCCTCTGCTGTCTTCTTGTGTCGTTCCAAACTTCCTTCTTCTGATAAGGAAAGAATTTTCTTTAACGCTTGTGGTGAGTTGATGCCTTACAGAGAAGACAGATGTCAAAATAAACTAACTATGTAATGTATTTTTTGGAGGTATGGGGTGGATGTAGCAACAGGAACTATGTGTATCAATTAACAGTCAAATGCATTTAGAAAACTAGCTAGGTGTTGTTTATCAAGTGTAATTAGGGATTAGCTTGCTAAATATTCAATATATTTTGTATTACAGAAGTATAAAGTGAAAGGCTAAGACTGGAACAGCATGTGCCCACGGTGGGTTTTAAAGCCAGTTCCAAACATGGGATAAAAGCAGAGAATTCAATGCACCAGTGATCACCCATAAGAGGTATGTTGTTTCTATGTCTTTAAAAACAGGGCCAGCAACAAAAAGGTTGAACTATTATGTTAAACTCAAGTTTATTCGTATGCAAATATTTCTATAAAATTCAGCAACACTTACCAAAAGGAGGAAGATCTTTGACTGGCACCCTCTTTCTGGAAGGATAGAGGGCCACAGCTGGCACCTGCAATGCTTGGTTCACTTTTATTGGCTGTGGCGGTTTCTGCTGAGTGGCTGCCCGTGAAGCTACCGGTGACGTGTCTGGTTTCCCTGATCTCTTGTCACAAGGCGTTTTTGGCACTGTGGAAACATTTGACATCTGGTTACAATCTTGGTTGTAATGCTATTACTTAAAAGGATTCATTTATCGATTAATTTTGCAAATATAAGTGTATGCAGAAATATCCGCTGCAGTTTAGAAAACTTAAACAACTCTCAGGAGGACAGCATTTACCAGGTTTGGTAAACTTCATCACTGCATTAAAGTATGGGAGCAAGCTCAGAAGGCTTCGTACACATGATCATCTTTGAAGCAAATGATAGCGCATTACTTACATGTATTTGTTGAAGGCTCACATTGGAGAGATAATGTCTGAAGGTTCTCTTCATCCATTTCAAGATCCAAATCTGAAAGGTATTGCTTTACTTTGCGAGCCATCTGTGCATCTTCATACAATTTCTTAGCATTCAGAAAAGAGCTTCGACGAACTCGTTTTTTGTGACCACCCGTTTGTGCCACATCCAGGACAGCAGCATTGGTGCTCCCTTGACTGAGAGATCTGCAAACACAAGCGAGAGGACAATAAAATCATTTTTTTTTTTTTTTTTTTGCCAAGACAAGCTCTGGTGCTGTAGCACCCATAAAAGGTTGCTTTGATAATATTCTAAGCAGGCCTTAATCCACTAAGGTAACGCAGGCTAGTAAATTAATTTCTTCAATTTCTATCAACAGCAAAAGATCAGGAAACATAATCCCAAAATCCAACAACTGAAGCCAACTTTGCTTCAGTTCACTCACTTTTGGAAGGCTTTTGTAGCTCTTCCATTATACAATTAAACAGTACAGGAAATATATAATATTGTAAATAAAATAAGAGAAGCTCATGCTGCAAAATCAGGATGGTTTTACTGCGGTCATGAAATTTTGACATGTGGCTGGCAGGTGGCTTGATGACAGTTACTGTGTTAACTACTCATGTTCTGAGGTGGTCAGTAAAGTAGCCAGTTAGTATATGAGGGCTGGACAAATCATCATGCAACATGGACCCTTTCTAGAATATAAACATAAAAAACTGAATTACCCACCTAATATTTTTCCACTTTCCTAGTAGCAACTATAATTTGACAACTAAAAATATCAAATTGGTGCACTCACGTATCTTTCCTATTAGCTAATAATTTTTTTTAAAGCAGAAAATAACTAATTGGTGCATGTAAACGTCCAATAAAACTAGTCATAAAATGTTTTGTTAACTGAGGTAGAAAACTTTTGCAGACAACACTGCAACAAGTAAAGGCGTGCTGCAACATCTAAATGACATTCAGGTTCCATTAGACTACCCTTTTTGGAATATGTAGGAATAGCTACTTTACACTAAAATTTGCCTAATCATTTAAAGGGCATCCTCATTGCAAGGACAAATAATCTCTAATCACTGTCTGATATTTGTTGATAGCATAGTTGTGCTATATGAATGGGGATTTATTCATATAGCAAAGTTGTGCTATATGAATGGGGATTCATTCATGGGGATTCCCATCCCCTAAAAAAATACCCTTTTTTCCCCCAGAGTAACAGCGTAATACCAAATTTAGTCTGGCTGTAATCAGTTGATAAATGGAGGAATATAAGAGCATGGGTTGAGTAATGAACAATCATGCCAGCCAAAGGGTTAAAAGGTAACAAAAAAACAAAAAATAAAATTAAAAAAAAAAGCAAAAGAAAGAGGAAATGCGAATAAGCAGAATGAAACTATGAGGCAGTAAGCATTAAGGCCATCAACACACTCACCCTAAACTTCTCCATTTCTTCTTCCTGCAAGTGATAGCCATGAAGGAAGAAGCACAGGTACAAAGACAGAGAGAAAAGGGAGAGAGAAAGATCACAAGCTCAGAAAGAAAGGCCCAGTCCTCAAGACAAGACACACCAGAAGCCAACAGACATTTTTAAAAAGGCAAGTGATGCTGTGACTTACAGGATCTCATTACCCAGGAATGGCTTTGACATAGTTATATAAAGAACATTTAATC
Source organism: Pyxicephalus adspersus (assembly GCF_032062135.1). Taxonomy (NCBI): domain Eukaryota; kingdom Metazoa; phylum Chordata; class Amphibia; order Anura; family Pyxicephalidae; genus Pyxicephalus; species Pyxicephalus adspersus. Next base: position 109,716,193 of record NC_092860.1, on the reverse strand, counting down.
TCTAAACTGCCAATTCTCCATGGCTACCACCCTGCATTCCACAATCCAGTGCCTGTAAATTATTTCCTATTCATTTGAGTAGTACCACATATCCCCTTATGCCACCTTGTGAGAATTTGTGAGGAATGTGTGAGTAGAGAAAACTGTCAGTTTCTCTATATAGGAACATGTAATTTCCAAGCATAGGCTCCAGGAGTGGGATGTTTTAATGTAACATTTTTGCATACTTCTGGCAGTAAGGTGGTGCCAATGGTATATACAGTTATTCCCCGAAAGTTACCATTTAATAAACAATAACCTTTAACAGATAGCATATAGGAACATCTGAGCTGAAAGTCTTTTGACTAGACATACAAAGTTTCCCAAAACCCTCTCAATGAATTGCTGTAGCCTGATCCTGGCAGTTACAGCAGAGGAAATTAAATATGCTTTCACATGTCTGCCATTGAAGTAAAAAAGTAATACCTTGTTCGGAACATCAGGGCAGGATCCATGTTCACAGAAGCCATTCTGCCAACGTGACGGATTTCTTTAGCAATCATTCTTAGTTTTTCAAAGTTCACAAGACCCTCCACTTTAGAGTCATTTCCTGGTTGAATAAAAAAAATATATATATATAAAAAATTAGTAAAATTTATTAGGCTTATAAGGCAAGTAACAAACAATTAGGAGCCCAAAAAAATATTATTTTAAATAAATTATAGTCTAAATTAAATATATATTTTAGTTTTAGAAGATGCTGGATAATTAGGTAACTGTCTGGGCAAAATGAAAAAAATAGAATACATGCTTAACATTTCTCAAATACACGTTTTATCTTTCTGGCTGGCAGAAATATAGAGAGCACGTGTTTGTTCTCAAACAGCAATTATCTCCATCCCTTTTTAGTCTCTCCAAATGTATACATTAAAGCAGAACTAAAGGTCCACCTTTAATATACTACAACCAGCCAGGCTATTACTGCAGAAAAAGACAGGCAATGTCCATTTGCAATAATCCCTCCTACCTGCCTGATAGCTCGGCCAAAAAGCTAAGCTGCGCATGGGCAGCTTCAGCTGTAGTTGCTAGGGTACGCGACAATCCCTGCTTCCCCAAAGTAAGTCAGAATTATACAAACTGTGCAGGAGTTATCCCAGCACAGCCAATCAAGATTTTACTGTGATTGTACCATATCTTCCTATAATATAATATCACAATATATATATTGACTTCCATGTTTTTCTAATTTGCATATATTTCATTTTTAAAATACAGTACCCAAATTAAAAAGCGTACAAACTGATAAAGAATAACGAGAGTACCTTCATGCAGAAAAGTAAGGTCTTTCTTTATAACAGGAAACAAAGGGATGATAGGAGGCTGAAGGTTCTGGCTGTTCAGAACATTACGATATTTTGCCATATTCCTTGACGGGTCAAAAAGGTCTTGAAGATCTTGAAAGAGTTTTTCATATTTACTAGGCAGTTTTTCCCATGTTGTTCTTAGTCTAGATACTGGGGCCAAATTTAAACCACTGTAATTAGAAAAAATATTGGTATTAACTCAAAGGGATTAATATACTCAACACACAAAACAGCAGCCATGTAATAAAGAGTTTGTCATTGTAGTGTTTTTGATATACATATCCTTTAACTGTGCTGTAACCAGGAAACATGGATATGCAAATGGTAATTCTGTGCTTTTATGTGGTTGGCCAGACCAAACAAGAGTAAATATGGTAAAAGAAGTTCATTATTATATTTCACATACACAAGACACAATGGACATACCAGGGCAAAATAAAAGTACATGTTACAATCTTTTACCTAATGATTGCAAACATAGAGTTGAAATTCTTGCATTCTCTACAGTGCAGTGCGATCTTGATAAAATGCTTGATGATCTTCATCCTTTTTAGTTGATTGGTTTCCCTTAAAATTTCTGAGGCCACCCAGAAGGTTTCTTGATTAATTACATCTTCAAAGTTCTTGAGGTTTGTACAGCCAATCTTTGACTTCAGTTTGAAGAGATCTTCAATATACTCTGTAGGCTCAATGTTTCTAAACAGCTCGAAGTTCCTCATGGAGAGCTGCGTAGCCACCTCTATGGTACTCAACTGAAGCAAAGAAATCTGGCTTTCTCTCAGCAAGTCCTGAGCATCTTCATCAGAACACAAAGTTTCTGTTTCCATGTTGTTTTTAAGGTAGTATCTAAAATAAACAAACACTTTCTTAGCAAATAATATCAACGTGCTGCTTATGTCAAAACAGCTTCATTTATCTATCAATAGAAAACAACAAAAGATAATAGCATTATTTAAGTATTTAAAAAAAAAAAACTATTTAATTCCTAAAGGAAAAAGGTGTCAATTACAAACTCACATTGGTTTTTAAACTGGCTTAGGAAATTGTGATGACTCAGTGGGTTAATTTGGTTATTGGATTAACTCACATTGCAAAGAGCTGTAAAACTGCCACGTGGATAATGAAGTCAGAGAACATTCTTTTCAAATGAGTATAATCCCAAACTGAGGTATTCTATACATACATGTATATGTTTGCAAATTCACCATTCTGTTGCTTAGGATCCAGGACTACCATCAGCTTTGCCTTCATCTACTTCCCCATAAAAATCATCAGTAGCTGTTGTGATAATAATTTAAATAAATAATATTTTACCTGCCACTAAGTTGTATTCTGTCGGCCAGCTTTGAGAGCTGATCTGGAAGTCGCCTCTGCTTGATAACACCTTCAGGGGTGACAGACACCTCACATAAAGAATAAGCATCGGGAACAGCAGTAAGTGCAAACTCCCTAATAGCCTGAATAACCACTTCTTTGGCGGTGGTATCTTTGCTTATCATTATGTATCGGCTTTGCTGGTCAGCTTTAAACACTCGTAATACCTGGTCAGGCAGATCTGGGGGGAAAAAAAAGGAAAATAGTTCAGGATACAGGAAAACAGATGTCAGAACAGGCAGGAACATGTTTTTTTATGATTTAATTTTTTAAAGTAACTTTTCACTAAATAAATGTAAAACTATTAAAATTGTAAGGAAACAAACAGCAGGAAATGTATAAAAAAGACAAATGCTACCACTGTGTGGCACTGTTGACTCAAGAAAAAAATCTTTGTATTTCATTCTAAAAAACAGTTTGATGTGTGTCTAAAAAAAGGCTGCTGCACAGGCGGCCATTGCATTAAAAAATGTAATCCTTAACAACCAGCTCTTGTTCTAACAGACTACAGATAATGATCAAAAGACAGATACAAATACAAACTAGATACAGTAAGCCCATCTTATTTCACATATATGACCCTGTTACATCTACTTGTTAATGCATGCACTGTGAACACACCCCGCTTCTCAGGAAGAGCTTGGTGCTTTAACAAAGAATGTATTTTGTGTGGTTCTGCCATTCTCAAACTGAATTTGAATACAGTGAAAGTAACCTATATTTATAGGCCAATTCAGTTATAATTTAATCAACCAATCTGTTGTCTTCAAACAAGATCCTACTCTAGGTTATAAAAAATACTGACATACTCTTGGAAAGATACATACATCTAGTTTCAGGCAATAATGATGCCTAATGACATTTTAGTAATGTATTTTTCATCAAAAGAGGCATAAAAATCTTCGATTCCAGCTTTTACAGTCTGGAAAGGCACACAACACAATCTTTATATACTCACTCTGCACCATCCACTATTCCCTCGTTGTTCCTGCCAGACACCCCCCAACCCTAGTCTGTACAGTCCAGTGGTGGAAAAGCTTGCACACACAAGACAAATCTATCAGGTGTATACCTACTGCACGATTGAAACATGTTAAAATGTTAACATTAAAATAGTGATTTTGCTTCAATCACACACTGAAAGCAAAGGATAAAAACATGAGATCATAACAATTTTGGTTTACCTAGACACACACGCACACACAGCAATTTGTTCCACTCCACTGGACTATCCTGCAGGTATTATCCTGCACATACTCCATTATCAGGCCAGTCACTGGCACGATCCATTACAATGAGAGGTTACATTAGACTAAACTAACTGATGTACTGCTTATCATTAAGTGGACTAAAAATATCCATAAATGTGGAAAAATAAACACAGGCATACGTAAGCAGCTGTTAAAAGAAAATGTGTGCAATTAATATAGTTAATGAAAACTGATCAGCATTAGGAGGTCCTTGAGTGTTACTGCAAGGTGATCAGGACCAAGATGGGAGAGGGAACGGTGACAAGACAGTAAAGAACAATTTCCCACCTGGAGTGGTGTTAAAATCTAAAATACGGTGGTGGGACTGCAGCAAATCTGGATTACTGGATGACAGTGTCCCACTGACAGGAAGTGTAGCTGGCATATGTTTGGTCTGCCGTAGGCCAACAATGCTGTCGTCTTGAGACTGGCCAATTCCAATGTCACTGTAAAAGTTAAAAATGTTTTAAATAACATCAGCATGCATAACAAATACAAAAATTACAATGAACAGACCTATTCCTTAAGAGACTTTTGGTTACCTAATATTCTGTTTTAGCAGTATTTTCTCCCTGAAAAGCAGTGGCTATGTGATTCTGTATACATACAGTACAACACAAACCGCTAAATTATTTCATGTCTATAAGTTAAATATTATACGTAAAATTTTCATTTTAAAAATTAATAGAACCAGAAAATTTGTATTATCCAACACTTTTTAATGAATCCAAAGAGCTTGAGTGGCTAAGGCCTCATTCCCACTATAAGAAAGTAAATTGCCAAATGTTCTACTAAAACACACATCAATGTGAAACAACCTTTAGGGATGTCCATCGTGATGCTGACCTCATTCATTTCAATAGGGCAGCACACAGACAAGGACAGAAATACATGCTGCATTTTGTCAATGCACTGCTGCATGTATTTCTGTCCTTGTTCAAACTTACGAGGGGACATTGCTCTTAAAGCAATGTCAGATGTTCTCAAGTAATGCACACTATATGAAGCATGGTGCACAGCACTGCACTTGTCTGAAAAGGAGTTTTTATTTTAAAACATGGAAAAAGCAAATGAAACAGGATAAACATGTCTGTTACTGAAGGACAAATAGGATTTTAAGATGACCCGGAAAGCAGGAACTACACTGCTGTTGTCTCTGAGACTGATCTGAGACATAAAGAACTAGGAGGTAAGTTACCCTAAAAAAATTACCAACTATTGACATATAACTATTGGACGAAGTGACCTTTGCAAACTGTTACTCATAACTTTGTATTTAAGTTTAGTGTTCCTTTAAAAAGGAAGCATGAAAAAGCTCATTAGGACCAAATGGATGGATGCTGCTAGGCTGTATGCGTGGGAGTTGCATATTCACTGCGCTGCAGTAACACTTTAGAGACCGAGTGAAATGTCAGTGAATTTCAAGAGGTAATTTTTCACCTGACCTCCCCATCTCTGCTTTAACAATTACACATAAATGCCAAAAATAAAGACGATGTATACATAATCTCTGAAACAGTCTGCAACAGTAAAAACTGCATTCATGACATCTTCAAATCCTAGAGGAGAGTGCATGAAGAAATATTATGTGTCTGTGTTACTACATATCCATGATAGCACTCCAGAATTTATTAGTTACTCTAGAGACTACAGGTGCCTTTTTTCCTGATAAATCACATTATGCTATATAGCCAGGAGCCGCACATTCCTTCTAAACGTTTACTGCAGAATTTAGTAGCTGAAGGCTTGCCTAATGTGTTCTGCAGGAATACGCAGATTTCTCTCTCACAGTATCAGGCATATAATTACCAGTTCCCATTGCATTTATGTAAAAACTCTTGCAAGCATAGTGCAGATATCTTACATCTAACAGCTTTTGCCAGTGCCTACATTAAAAAAAGGGAGAGGCCCAGTTCTGTTCATAGGGAAAACAATCCCCAGACCCTTTGAAGATCACTCTGTGGTGAGCCTACTGGGGAAGGAAGACACAATACAATTAACTATTATATTACTTTAGGACATGAAGTAGCAAGCAGCAGTTGACGGGTGTGTACTCTGTAATTAATTATTTCTCATCTTAACAAAACCAGTTTGTGACAAACCAGAGCTACTGTTCAAGTAAAGAAAGTAAACGATGCTTAGGTCATGATACAAACCCAGCATCAAAAAAGAGCCTATCATTGAGTTGCAAGGCAAAACCAATCTCTCTTCTTTTAAGGAGACTGTGTAGATAACCAATATGTAAATCAAGTTTTTTTTTTTATAAATGCTTGACAAGTTGGTCCTCCCACAAGGGTTAAAAACTACTGGTTGTGCTGAACTAATTTTTGTTAGTGAAAGATTCATTAAAGCAGGCCTAACAACTTCTCATGAACATACTCTGGTGGGTAGATTAAATAATTTTTGACTAATGTCTATAGCCAAATTAGGCTTCCATTTAAACTACAGGAGAGAGCAGTCAAGTGCAATATTCTTGTTAAATTTCCAAACATACATACTTGTAAGGTTTTTGGGGTAGAATACTAATCCGAGTTTTGTCCAAGATCTTTTTCAGCTTGTTTCTTCCACCAACTGTGTTGGCCTTGGCTTTTTTGCTCACTTTTTCAAGTCCTATAACTTGTTCAACATCAACAGCAAGATCTGGAATAGAATAACGACTAGCCTTTTTGATGTCACCAATTTTGGGCAAATGAGGGGCACTATTTCTTTTTTCTTCCAACATTCTTGCAAGAAGCTCTTTGAAGACTGTAAAAAAATACAACAAACAGAACTATAAGTTGTATGCAATGTTAGTGTGAACATTAAAAAAAAACAGATGTAGAAAGAACTTTAGGTCAATTTGTTTCATATTCCTGAGGTCACATAGGAGTTGTCTATATAAAACATTAAAATGTACTTTGTAGGAAAAAAAGCAGCAATTACAGTATAGCACAAGTTTGTGCATGTTTTAGAAATAACTGCATGTGTTTATGAGCAGTATCATTTTCAGGGTCACATGTGCGATAACACACACACAAAAAGTTTTTTTCTGCATTTACCATATATGACATGTTTTTTACTTAATGTGCAGAAAGGTCAAATGTCAGTGTTTTAAACACTCTATTTTAAAGCTTACAAAAAATAGGCATATAGGAATGAAAAAGATTTCTATTTGAAATGCCTAAAAACAGATGAGTGGGGACAAGGTTAAGATACTAATCTTATGTTTTTTTATTAAAGACAAAGTACTGCAACAGTAACGGCCTTAGGAGATTGTAATTAAAAATGTTTCAAGCAATGATAGTGCACTATTTTGAAATGCTATAAATCATTGCATAAAAAATAAAAATATTAAATATGTGGACAACCTGCTTACCAAACAAATTGGTTTTCACAGTGATAGACAAGTGAGTATTGTTCTTGAGAATTTCCATAGCCTTCGTTAGCTGAATGTTTTCAAAATTTTGACCGTTCACCTCCAATATCTACAAGTAAAGGGCAAGGAACACAATGTGATTATTAATCCAAGCTGTGACATTTACCTTCCTGAGACAGAATGGTTTGGAGTTGTTTTTTTCCCCTTTAATGTATAGAAGTTGCAGAGGTAATAGATTTAATTGACATGAATTATTGAGCTGCTTCTTTCTTGCCTTTCTTCCCCCAGCAGTAAACACCAATGATTTCCCAGAGAGAAGGTGGTCTTACATACCTGATCCCCTCTTTTTAAGCCAGCCTCCACAGCTTTGCTTCCAGGATCCACGCTGTCAACAAAGATGCCAAATCCCTTGTCTGACCCCCCTAGAAGGGTGAAAGGCAAAGGGGCTTCTCGGGATGGCTTTGTTAGTGTTATCAATCTTCTCTTTGCTTTGGCAGCACATGCAATATTCAGTAGCCTCAGGTGTCCTCCCATTTTCTGAAAGAAGAAGGAAAACGGCATATAAGGCTCTGCAGGAGCACAATAGTCTCGAACACATATATATCTTTTGATGGTGGATTAGGAAATGTTATATTTTACAAAAAAAATTTACATCTGCAACTGTAGGAAAAGAATACATGTTTTGAACTCTGAACATTGTTTTCAAAACCATAAAATAGGATAAAAATATTTACCTCCCGTTCCAAATTGTTTTCAAATTCCTCTAAAAACCGAGTCATAGCCAAGTCACCTTCAAAGTCATTGAAATGATTGTTAACCCAGAGCAAAACTACCCGAGTCACCTGCAAGGTAAAGAATAGGAAGTAAGGGTCACTGTGCAGAAGTGTAATTATGTACACTGTCAGTTGAATGCTGGTTTTGCCTCATTTACTCACAAGGAATGTATGACATTAATGAAGCATAAAGAAAAGGCTGATCTTGAAAGGCTAAATTTTAGTTATGTCAATAAAAGTTTGACTCAAATGGGTTTAATTGACAGCTATGTTTTAACAAGACTTATTAAGGGATAACAAGTACTATATATAATGGAGGATTTAACACCTTGCCAAAGAAAGTTATTTTTACTTCTAAGCCATCATTTGATAGTTTCTTTATAAGTGTCATATAGGTATTTTCTATTCTTACCTTGTCCCTGAGGCTAGGGTCATTAAACCACTCCAATAACTTCTTTCCTACATCCATGGGACTTGACAGAAAAGTCCTATATGTCAGGAGAAAATCTTCTATATAGGTTGGATCAACCACAGAATGTTCTTCCACAAGGTGCATTGTCAACCGTTCAGCAGTTCCCTGTATATGAACAATATCATAAGCTTAGAAAAGGTAAAGTATGGTGGACCATTTCATATTACAGTGAAAAAGACTATGATGTGCATTAACCTACTTTCTTTGAAGGCAAGCTAAATGCAAGCTTTCTCAGTTTAGAGCAGGCACAGCAAGAAAAGTTTTCCAAATGTTTTAACCATATACCAATACTGTAAAACCATTCACTTCTGTTCCTGTTTAACAATCTAATAATTCTTTCATAGCAAAAGAAGCACATATTAAAAGCTGAAAAGACATATTGAACTAATTTATTAAAGCATACCTAAACTCAGAATTTTCACTTTACATAAAAGGGTAGACAGCCCTTTTATGTAAGGTAAAAATTCTGTTGTTTGTTTTATTTTTCAGCGCAGTACCCTTTTTAAAAAAAAAAAAAAGGTGTAGCACCGCCCCCTAATTCTCGATCACCTAGGCACAGAGCCTCCTGGGATGCTCTTGGGCGCTCCTTCTGCTCATGCCCGAGCATCTCAAGAATGCGCAGAAGGAGCGTTTTTGCGCAAAGGGAAACATTTGCCGATCTCACACATGCGCAGTGAGATCGGCAATTTTTTTTTCTCCATCCTACGTCACCCGATCTCACGCATGGGTCGGGTGACGTAAGAAGAAGAACAGGAAGAAGAAGACGCAGGACCTGATGCAGGACACCCTCAGAGGGATTGGACTGCCCTGCGGGATTGAAGGCAAGTATTTTGAGATTAGTTACTTTTAAAGAGGGCATAAAGAGTCATGAAGTCTAGGACTCTGCACAGCCAAACAGCCTTGACTTTTACAATGAAATAAAGATACATTAAAGATACATTGTGATACATCACACCTACAACCACAAATGATAATGTATATTCACTATAACTATTACTAATGAAAACTACAATCTTGCTTGAAGCTTTCTACACGTACCTTACCACGTATTTCAAACAGCTGCATTGAGAAAGGCACACCAGACACTGTATACCATTAATTTAGCAAAAAAACAAAACAAAAAAAACAAAAACAGAACAGCAAGGCCCTACATTAGGGGTGCCCACACTTTTTTAGCTTGTGAGCTACTTTTAAAATGACCAAGGCAGGGCTCCGCGATCTACTCACGTTGCCTTTACGATCTACTGGTAGATCGTGATCCACCTGTTGGGCACCCCTCCCCTATATAGACTTTATAGTAACATGGAATAAATGTCAGCTCCTTGGTACCTTAATGACGATGTGACCTTTCCTTGTACCAGTGCGATCAAGTTCTCTGTGCTCTTTTACCATGACAATTTCCCCCTCTTCTTCTACTTTTTGCATGTTCTTCTCCACCTGGTTCAGAATACGGCAATAATCTTGCTGGGCTATACAAACAAACTGGTAGAAAATAAAGAGAAGTAAGCCAATATGAAACATCACAAACCATTATCTAAGACCTATAATCACTAGTTGAATTATGGTAAATATGGAAAAAAGCAATTGCAGAAAGTATAGGGGAAAACTTGGTGCATATTTAATTTATGGCAACCACCAGGAAGATCCAAATGTAGGGGATGTATGGGCTGTGTAAAATATTTCCCTATTTCTCATACAAACAGTATTTTACCAGCTGAGGCCAACACTCATTATTTGGTGTGACTATCCTTTTCGTGTCACCAAGCCTTTTATAGGTGGTTTTATAAAAACTTCCAATGAAAACAATATTGTTTAGGATATTTAATGAACATTAACATTCGGCTAGTCTATTTACCACATAAAATATTCATACACAGCTAATTAGTGATTAATTGCACTGTAAAATCATCTGACACCTTATAAACAGATGAATACATCATAAATGACAATACAGCAGCCCAAGCAAGCTGGAGACTGCTTTTGAGATTTCCAATGATCTCACGTGAAGTGCCCGGCTGTCGGATGTAATGTACCAGTGTGCTGGCAGCCTGGCACTGCTCTACACCTACATACCTGGCAATCGTCCACTTTGGTTCTCATCACTCCCTTCATGAATTCCTTCTCCATGGTTGGAGACACTCCAAAGCTGTTTCCCATGCAAAGTATTTCTGTTCTCCCATCAGGGTATGTCACTTCCACTGATCCATTTAAAATGACTGACCAGGAATCGAGCTGCAAGGCCAAAACATAGGCTAATTTAATTAAATTCACACAGGAATCGTTTAGTGCTAAATAGTTCACATTAGAGCACAAATCAGCCAGTAGCTCTGTAATCTAAAAAATTATACATGCATTTAAAAAAAAAAAAAATTAAGGAATCACGCAGTCAACATAGCACAGTATAAAACGTGGTCAATTAAACTTCTAGGATATCAATTTGTCGAGTTAGAAAATGTAAGTAATTGTGAATCATTTTTACCTGCTTTGGCTCAAATGAAAGCAACAACATATGGCCAAGAAAGACTAACCACCCACAGAGGGAATGGTTTTACTAAAGACTGTTTTCTCTCCCCCCTTCCCTATTAGTTTTGCTAGTAATCTTGTCACTACTTATATCGTAAAATAACATGAGGAGGTATCTACAACTCACTCAGATTGCACATGTAGTCCAGATCCTCCAGACGGCACATACATACATGCTGTGGCAAGATGGTTTGCCGTGTCTAGTAGCACAGTCTCAAGGAGAGCTGGACATTGCCACAGAAGGCCCAATATCTGCGTCTGTGTAAGGGGTACAGGGGAAGCACCTAAAATATGACCTCTAGTGGGCAACTTACTCCATGAGAATGGCATGTAGGATTGAAATCCTGTAGTGGAATCTGCAACTTCCATTTATTACTTTGATTTACAGAGTGGTTTTGAATCTAGCCTTTATTGAGCTAATGATTTTGGTTCTCACGGTCTGTTCCTATATTATTTATTCTCTATTCTATTTAATGAATTACACCAAGTATATCAATACGGAATTTCAGTCTTCCAGGTTGGATATGTGATTTCAATGTTTCTTTAACAATATGGAGTGGGGAATGTGTTTAATCATTGACATGCCCTGTACACACACCTTCCCCATGGTCAAACATCAGTTTCTTACATTTACATGGGACAGTAAACACCCAATTAGTCTTATGAGAATAGGAACCTACCCCCACAATGTGCAAGAGATAAACATCAACCAATCTCACATATTTAATATAAAACAAAACAAACTAATAGGAAATCTAAGTATATCCCTCAGAACAAGTACGGGGAAAACACTTGTGAATCCTACTGGCTATTAAAATTTAAACTTCTCTGCAACCTAAAACTTAGCTTGGATATCAGTAGCTTTTTTCCACAAAACAAGGCAGCAAGAAATGTTATGTGGTAACCAATAGTAAGTGCATTGCAGCTTTCTCTAGCTCATAGTTTGGGCAGATGCTTCAGATTCATTGGTGGTTCCCAGGTAAATTGAAAGTTGCTGTGGCAAATATACACAAGAACCCACCAAACAGGCTGTGGAAAATCTATGGACATTAATTAATACTTAGGTTTGTTTTTAACTAAATATGTATCTGTTGTCTAAATATAAGAATCTTAAGAGTCCATTCAGATACATGTGGTGTTTTAAGGTGTCAACAAACATTTCATTCAAAAGGATTTAGTACTGCAACAAGACACACTATGCTTTGTGTGCTGTCCCACATTACCACAATAGATAGATCTAAATGGGCCTAAAAGTCTTCTACCATACATAGACAATCTATCGTCACACGAAGTTGCACAACAGCACTCATGGATTAATGCCTTTTAACAACTCCATTCCTATCATCTTATATTAATCAAACTTGTAAACAAATCTCCTACCTCCTCTCCATCATTTAGTACGACGGTTCCTGCCCGTTCCACCACAGCAAACACCATGACGGCACACAGTTCCCGTCTGACAGACATCGTCATATTGGCAAAAGCAGGCAACTGATGCATGAACTCAAGGAGTTGTTCTAGAACAGAGAAGAATGTTAAGGTGATGTGTAGATAACCGTTAACACAGGTAACCAAATCAGCAAGAGTGTAATCGAAACAATATAAGGTAGACAATTATAATTAATACAAATGTGGAGCTAATAAGTGAACACTAAAAAAGGCTCGTAACGCTGACATGAAAATTCCATTACCTGATTAAAAATCCCTCCCTTCATCTTCTCCTCTCCTACCTCCCAACAGGCACTTCCAGGAAGACACTGGCAACTACAAGTTTAATTTGCATTGCAGCTTCCTAGTGAAAAATTGTTCTGTGTGTAATCATAAAATATCTCTTTGAAAGTGCCAATGGATGTAAGCAGTTGTAGGATGAGGCGAGGAGCCGATGTTTACATAGAAGCTGGGGACTTTCTCATTTTCTACTAAAGCTACATGTTATTGAAATTCCCCTTTACGACTGATAATAGTATACCAACATGGTGCTTGTTAAAAAAAATTAAAAATAAAAGTAATGATTGCTCATTGCTAAATCTTTTAAAGGTTAATTTTGAACTATTCCTAATTTTGATTACACCCAAGCTCCAGGGTGAGAGAGATAACATGATTTTTTTGCTAGAAAAGACCAAATTCAAAGGAATGTGGCATTTTAAAGTTTAAGGTTGCTTTGTCATAGTTACACAATTGAAATCAATAGGTATATTTCATGCCAATGAGGGAAAACATGCGACGTGTGCATGATTAAGTCACCACATTGCTCTGTTAACATGGCTCTTTAGGTAAATGAATAAATTGGGAACATTACAGAACTAGGAAAAAGGGGGGGTCTCTTAAAAAAGTAACTAAATGAAACGGATTTCAAATAAACATTTAAGAAAAACTGTAAATGTGTAAATAAGAAACCCCTTTAAACTGAGAAAACCTCAAAAACTAAATGGTGTAATTCTCACATTTATGATGAACTACTGCAACAAATGTTTGCGGTATGGGCCAAAAATCACCGTTTGAAAGGTTTAGCAAATCATTAACCACACATTATCACAACTTTAAAAAAAAAAGTTATGTTTTGTTTGAGTTTCAGCTACACTAGAAAACAACATGTGATAGGATTAGATAAAATAAAATCTATTACAGGAAAGCAGTTTTAGAATCATGCCAAACTAAGAAAAAAGAATGACCATGTAAAGAACACATTGTGCACTGCTAAGAGTATGCTGACCACCAGAGATAAGCAAAGTAAAATGAGCAAAAACAAAGACAAGCTGCAAAGCCAGTACATAGTATATTCTGTGCACAAGCATATTGATGAGGCTTGTTTCATTCTGTTTTTTTCCTCTTTGGTGGGTCAGGACAGTGATTAATAGCGATAATATGACCTTTATCTGAGTTGTGTTTATGTCAGCACTAAACAGGATTAAAAAGGTGGGACTGTCTGTTGACAGCTAGCAATTTGGTTTTGTGGCAACTTACCAATGTCATCATCTGTTCGGTCAATAGGATCTTTTTCCAGGCAGTCTCTTACAATGTCTCGGCTCATTAAGGGATCGGATGCTCTCTCGATATCTTCTTCATCGTCGTCATCTTCTGAGTCTACAGCAGTCTCTGGCAACCCACTCAGGTCCATATCTCCGGGCTCACTTTCTGTGGCCTTAGGGAAAAAAATATATAAAAATAGTGGTAAGCCATGGATTACATGACATATTACTTATTACACCTATTTTAAAAGTTCGCTGGTGACTATTCACAATGCTGTCATCATTCTTCAATATCTTCCCAGATACAGAATTAGCACATTTTGTAGCTTGAAGAACATTTTCAATAGGTATATTATAACACACAGCTCTCCCTCCTGATCTCATGCTGCTATATGTCTTTGGATAATGTGAAAAGCCATCCAATGACAACTGTCATAATTCCAGTTTATATCCTACTGACAGCTAGGAATGACTAGGGATCATGAAAAAAGTCCCCCACTAAAGAGTATCTTCTAGGAAAAGACAGGCTTTGAGTATCCGCAGAAAACAGTCCAGAACAGGTTTTAGTTTAGCAGTAACTAGAGGGATCAAGTCAGCAGCTACCAGATGATTGCCTTCTGCTGATGTAAACCTCAAAATGACAGTATGCATGGAGTGTTACAGATTGGTCAGTCCCCAAACATCATTCAGTAATGATATATAAAGGGTACAGCTTTATTTTCTAATATATGTAATATGTAAAATGCGCCACTGGACAATCCTAATGCAATTAGCACTGCTTTAAACAAACTCAGCTACTAAAATTTTATCTCAATAGTACACATCTTTTAAGCTGACAGATTTTTATATAGCCGTAGGCTTTAACTAAGAAACCTTTAGAAAAGAAAACATTTTTAGAGAATTGCTAGAGCAAAGATTTAATAAACTGTAAAAATTTAACTGACATAATGATGGAGTTTATCACTGCAAAAGAATCCTTCTTGATATTCAGACATAGTAAGTGACCTTCTGTGACCAATACCCATACGGTAAGGCTTCATCATATTAAGGGCCTGCCGGCAGTGAAATAGTTAATAAAACACGGATGACTGATAAGAATATTCTAGGAAACAGAGGAGTGTGACAATGCTCCTGCTGAGGACATAATGAACCAACATTCAATTTGTCTACACTAATGCAGTGTTCCCTAGCTGCCACGGTGAGTAAGCAGCTATCAATTGCTGCTAGGTAGCCACAGGCAGCAGAACTTCAGGAAAGAAAATGCCAAAAGGTGAGTTCTAAAAATTGGAAATAGAAACGTCTGGTGGGGAAATGAAAGCTGCCATAAAATTCAGTTCTGCAGCTTTTTGATGCTTCTTTCAGAACTGAGTGGGTGAAGCGGCCTGATTCAGCATTAAGTGACTACATTTCCAGCCACCACAATTCCCAAGATGAAGTCATGTCAGAGAAGAGTGACATCCAATTCTCCACTTAGACACACAAATTCAGTTTACTGCTGTTAATGTGTCTGCAGTGCAGACATTCATCTTGAGTGCAGAAACTCCTAGTAATGATGTTTTTTTTTACTGTACTAAATGTTGCTGGTATTTGCCACTGACAAACCTTAAATAAAGGCAAATGAGTGCTTCCATCATTCAACTTACTCTAAATACAGTAATCTCTTGTGACTTCTCCCCAGAATTTGCAACAATGCAGTCCATCACACATCAAGTGTTTATTGGCGGCAGATGATTGTACTCAGGAAACAGTGCTGCAACTAAACATAGATCACTGTATATGTATTACCCAGGGCTGTCCTCAGGTGCCCCAGCACAGGGCAAAAATTCATTACAGGCAAGATGTGGCCAGATATGTGTACAAGCAAATAATTTCTGTAAAATATAGTGATCAGCCATGCTAACTTAGAAAAGGGCAAAGTAATGATAAGAATATCAAAATTAGGTGTTGTAAATTTTTTGTTTTGTGTTAATTTGCGTCTTCGCACAATACAAGCTGTGACTGGACATGGACACTCAGTAGATGCAAAATATTTTATTATTAAAGCCTGATACAACATGGTTTAACTTAGACCTAATCAGGGAAAACAGTAAAATATCCATCCCTCCAGGTGCATAGATGTGAACCCGGCTTAGATTCTTGTCATTGAAACAGGTGCACAAACTGGAAGGGTTCTCCTCACCTAAACTTAGCGGGACAGCAGGAACATTTTTAATTTCCCATTGCTTTCTGTACTACAGACAATGGATGTGAGGACAAAGAGGGTGAATCGCTCCAGCGGGTACTCAAACAATATTATTGTGATATTAGTTTTACACTTTCTGACTTTAACACACAAAATCATTCCAATATGACTGGCCGTATGAAATAATTGTGACAGAAATGACTACATTACTCTTCCTACAAATAGGGGACTACTACATGTAATTACATAAATCAGGTTAGGATAAGGAAGAAACCCTTTATAAAGGCATATTGTGATTTGCATGCTGATTCTAATAAGTAGAATAATAATGTAATATATGAGAAATAATGTCATTTCCTAAAAGTTGGGGAAAATTCTGACCTCAGTCTTGCAGTACATTTGTGTAAAGCGTCCTAGCTGGATCTTTTCGTTACCAATTGATAGAGGTATTGGTGGAGCTTCTTCCCAAATGTCATTAGAAAACTTGTGTTTTGTTTTTATCTACTGGCAGTTTGCCTATATTTCTAAAAATATACACAACAAAAGAACTCAACGCAAAGCACACACGGGTCTCAATGGAAGCTCCACAAATGATTACTTTATCTCATTCATTTAACCAGATAACTCTGTCTCTCCTGTAATGAGTGTTTTTTCCATGCAAAATGCTTGACATACAAAATTCAGGAGTAAAATTAATATTTAAAGAGGTCTGTTATGAGATCAATGCTGAGAGCCATCTGAAGAAGCCGTTTCATGATTTATTCAAATAAAAAGTAAAAATGGGGGGGAGGCGGGAGTGAATACTGCTGGCTGTCATTTTCTTCTATACATACCTCTCAGGAAAAACAATGGTGGTAATGGTAATACAATATCATGGTGACACTAAAAGGTAGAGAAAATACAAAATTCTTCATGGGTTTAGTTATTTCATCAAGATGCTGAATAGGTAAGTAGGAACCATCCTTCTATTTAAATTGCTGGCTACCTAATAACGGGTCCTTGTTCTTGCCATGACAGCCATGCCTTCAATACTTAGTGATAATCCCCATTAATCTGGCTAATTTCTATTCCATTGAACATGCATGAGGGTAGCTTACTAAAACATGCTTATACATTTTAATCAAATGTTTTTGCTTTCCTAATCATAACAAGCCTTTAAATAATCATTAATACAAATTAAAAAGCCTATTACGTTATCACTGCCATACAGGACGCAGGTCATATTCTCAGGAGGGATCATTGAAATGGAGGAACAACCCCCATAGAATATTTTATAAAAACAATACTTTAAAGCACAACTTTACTTTAAAGAGATCCTATTAATCTAAAAATGCAGAAAATGCACAGAAAAATCATATATTGTAAATGCTTAATTTTTCTAATGACTTTCAATGTGCCCCTGGACTCATTAAAAATAAAATTCTGGTGAAGTCTGTAACTTTCTTCTTAGAATAATAAAGTAGCTGGGAACATGTTTTTACAAAGGATGCAGAGCTTGCACTGCTGTCTATTGCCAGGACTTTCTTGATCTGCCACCAAGTGTCATATAGATATGGTGGCACTTCTTTCTCTGTTCAGTATTTTTGGTCCCCAAGCAGAAATTTAATTACAAGCAGATTCTCACTGCTTCCCACAGACTGCAAGTGCTGTATAGCTCTTGCTGAACCATCTGTCAACACAAAATGAGTAGACAGTAGAGTAATGAATAAATGGCATCAAAAATCCTCTTCTGCCACAACTACACACAACGAGTAAGGAAAAAATGTCAAAGCCAAATATTAAGTGAGATCAGTCATAGCTGAAAAACAAATCTGGTGTCTAATTAGTGTGCACCATGTACTACAATCTCAGCAATGGAAGTCATGTGTCAGACAATAATAGCTGCACATGAGTCTCAAACACATGGCATCTACCATGCACACATCTTTTACACTGGTCTGATTGTTCTCTTTGAAAATCCAATAGCTTTTTATACCTCAACCCTCTTGGGTGTCTGGAAATCATGTGATCTGTACAGGAATCTAAACAGCTATTAGTGCTCCGGTCACCCTGGCTATTCAAAGGCATAATACTGTCAAGGTCAGACTAAAATAGATGTGAGTCAGCACTGAAATAAGTTAAATTTATAAAGAGAAGCAGGCAGTGATGTCAACAAAATCCTGACAGTAGCTCCAAGCAGTAGCAATTCAATACCTGGCTGTTTTCAAACCTATGGCTTACATTTTTCCTCTGGCCCAAGTGTACTGATCACATTAAATTTCTCAGAACTACGTACATAACACTCCATACGTAGAGCTATTGAAGTTTGGTAAAATTTTGCAAGAAATTGTTACGGTGTGTGTTATACTATTTGTACTTTTTTTTTTTTTTTTTTTTTACTAACAAACATTAAATTAATACCAGTGCAACCATAATTCTGTAAAGAACTATTACATTAAAGACAGATTGTGCTATGGATAAAACCAACTTTTTTTCATGCATGTGGGTTCTAAGCTACAAAATTAATAGCAAAAGAAAGAAATCAGAAAGTGAAAAAAAAAGAGACGTGAGCAGAGGATGGGCTTGCTACAATCGGTATGAATGGTGGGATAATGACAGCACTTGCCTAGCCAAGAATGTTTAATAGACCTTGGCTAATGCACAACCATTTCTTTTAGACATCTGCCAAGTGTTTCCCATGACTCCAACTTTACAAAACTGAAGAAGAAAAAATTCATCTTCAGTGGATGGAATGAAACAGAAAAAAAAGCTCAGAAATTCACAGCTCATTGTTCATACAGCCAAGACCAGGGAGGTCTAGTAAAGAGCAACTCCCCAACTCCCCAAATTTACAGTAACTAGCACATTCTTATATGGGAAGCCTAACACATACACAGAAAGACTTCTTTTATAGATCTTTAAATCTTTCAAAACACAAGCTTAGTGATGGAGACAACCGAGTTGGTCTGTGTTACTATGTACGGTATCTTATAGTGACCAATGCAAAGTGTAAAAGTTGCACATGTGAAGTCAATGACATTCCATTTAACACAGACTTTCCCAATAAGAGGGCAAATTTAGGAAGATTAAATGGCATTTTTCAAATGTTAGAAAAAGATTATATCATCTCCCTTCCCCCACCCAGCAGCATTAACTTTAAATAACCCAAGCCTCACTTACTTGTCAAATCAGGCCATTAAACTTGAAGTTAATTGATCAGTTTAGGCCTATCATTAAATAATAAAAAAAATGATCCATCTGTTAATAAAAAAAAAAAAAAACCCCTTCTACATACAAATATAAGTGTTATGATTTTACCTTGCAAAGCTGTAAAATAACAATTTATTATTTAATTGGTCTGTGTAGTCGCTGGCCACGTACTGTATAGTTTAGTTTTGGCCGATTTAAGTTCTCTTTAAAGAGAATAAGTAGAGACAACCATTATTTTTAATAGCAAAGGCTTTAGGCTGCATACACACGTGCAATAATTGTCTTTGGAAAGGATCTTTCATGATCATTTACAATGACAAAAGACTGCACGATGCATGAACGAGCTTTGTACATACAGCACAGTTCTGTTTCATGGGGAGGGGAGGGGAAGAACGATGGAATGGTACCCTGCTGCGTTCTCTACCCTTCACCTATTATTCATTATGATCGTTTCTCCTTTTGTCGTCTGTGGATCTGCTTCTGAACCACGGACATCAAGTGCATTACAAACGCCAGATTCTCCTCCAATATCGGCCCTGAGGCGATGTTTGGATGAGAATCATCTGAAATGCATCTGAAATGAATTATTATCAATCAGTATCATATCCTACCTGGTAGATGTCAGACAAGCTGCTGCTCCCAGAATCGCTAGTAATGCTACATCCTGAATGACTGGAGGACACCTGGGTCACCTGTGGATGTAGACTGTCTGTGATATGTAATTTGGTGAAATCAGCAGGAAGCTACAGAGAAAAAAAAGAAACATCAGAAATAAATTGAGCATGGATAATATTATAAACAGAATATGTTCCAATATGTGGCAATAAAAATAATCATTTTCTGATACATCACTATAGGCCAATAGACAGCACCAAGGTTCTGTCTGGTAACCATTATACTGAAGTTAGTACAAACTGACACTGCTCCTCCTAAAACAATGGAATGCATGAATCAACAGATGGTGTTTTCCTCTACCTGGATTATTGATGACACGTATTTCCTAAAGTAATAAGACAGCTTGGAACTACATTAAATATGTGGCACAACTCAATTATTTGAAACCGATGGAACACACATAATACAATGATTAGTCTTGAATCCATGTTCCTTACATAACCATATTGATTTCCCAGACCCAAATTTCTAATATCTGTACCGTAAGTATGTATTTTTAATGGTCCACAAGTCCAAATTGATGCATATAAAGTACATGATTCCATTTAGGTTATACAAACTGCCATGCTTTAGACATCTATACATATAAAAAAACATCTATATTTCTCCCTCAGCACAGTTACAGCAAACTATATCCACTTGGATTTTGTTTTCTTAATCTTTTATATTTTGAGTAACCTATATATAAACACCTATAACACAAAAAATCATCTCAATGAAAAGGAGCACTTTTTAATTATGCAGAACCTAATTGCTGGCACTTACCAGTTTGCAGCCTTATCCATGGGCATAAGGAGGTTAATATTATAATAATGAAGGTGTTGTAAAGGACAAGCCCAATAAAATGTGCCAGAAGCCTATAATCATG
This sequence comes from Pyxicephalus adspersus, assembly GCF_032062135.1. Taxonomy (NCBI): domain Eukaryota; kingdom Metazoa; phylum Chordata; class Amphibia; order Anura; family Pyxicephalidae; genus Pyxicephalus; species Pyxicephalus adspersus. The sequence continues at coordinate 109,695,220 of NC_092860.1, read as the reverse complement.
CAATATTCAGCATGCTAAATCACCTCTCCCCTTTCTTCCTCACTTCAGGCTAAAGGACCCCCACCAGCAAACCTACCTCACTCACTGGTATCAAGTGGAACACCGAGCACAGACAAAGGCCACAATGTTCCCGCGTACAGTATCAGCAGAAAGAATACAAGTGCTGCCTACTATAATGTAATACACTAAAACTACCTTGACACATAAAATGAGAATTAGGACCACAAGCCTTGCACAATTTCTGTAATAAGCCAACTATGTAAGCAACAGTTTCCCCATTACTCATTGGTGACTTTATACAACCTCAGTAATATATGCATATATCAATACCAGTGTAAAATACAAAGAATAAACTATAGGAGTAAATCCAATCAAAATAATTATTACTATTCAAGTGTATTTGTTTGTGAACTGGAGTGCTACAGAGGTGACTATTATTCCTTGTAGAAACTAAACATGGTGAGCAGTAAACCACAGTAACCAAATTTAGCAGTTACATGATTTCAGATGAATAATGAAATATTTGTGATTTGTTGCTATGTGTTTATGCATAGTTATGGTTAGAAATGTCAGATATGAAAACCAAGCAGAAGGCTGGCGATATGTGAATTCTAAGCACATTACTCAGACAATACCTTGTTTTCTGTGCCATCATCACTCAAGGCTGCGTACACACGTGCAATTTTTGTCACCTACATGATCATTTCTAGCGACAAAGAGTGGTAGTTGAATGAACAAGTGCTGTAAACACAGCACCCATTCTGGTCTATGGAGAGGGGAGGGGAGAGAACAAGCCAGAAGCACCCTGTTGTGCTCTCCTCCCTTGACTTGTACGATGGACATTTATGTATCCGCCCTGATGGATCCAAGAAAGGTGTCTGGTGATCTGACTGCACACATCAGATTCTTGTTTGAGGCGACTGCAGCCATTCGTATCCTCTGATATGTGTACATTGCCCTAGAGTCATTGGCAAGGATACTATACCGATTCCAGCACCAATACTCATGACATGGTTAGGAGTGACCAAAGAAACATCCCTGGGAGGTTTTATGTGTTGTAATAGATTTCCTTTCAAATTAGATGTTTATTACCAGATTTAATGTTTATTTGTACACCTAAATGTTATGAAAAATACCAAGAAAATTAACAAATTCCACCAGCCAGGGTGGCTGCCTTTATTAATAAGCCATTATTCACCATAAGACAGTACATCCTGAATGGACAAACATGCAAGGTTGTACAATAAGAAATTGGTATTGTAATTATATATTATTAATAATAAACAGGATTTATATAGTGCCAACATATTACGCAGTGCTGTACATTAAATAGGGGATCTTTTAGAAAGGAGAAATAAATGTACAGCGATCATACTGTGCACACCATACCAACTGCCTATCTAAACCCAGATTAAGGGTTAAAGCAATGCAGACGGATTTGTTATTAGGCAACTTTCATATTCCATTCATTAACTGTTTGCAACTCATTTTTTCTTAGAAATGTTACATTGAAAATTTTTAATTGCATGCTCCCTATCTGTACACACACACACACTATATTTTTTGTTTAAGCACTGGATATTATAAACACAGACCTGATTGTACACTAATAGAAATACTTCTGCTTTCTGTCACATGCATAGGCAAACAGTCTTCAGGACAACAACAATAAATAGGACAACAATAGGACAAACGGGCTACTTGAGTAATACTGCATTTATAACAAACCAACTAAACCGGGCCAACCCCCCTCCTATTGTATGCTGCTTCCCCACCTCAGATTGTAAGCTCTTCGGGGCAGGGTCCTGTCCTCCTCCCGTGTCACTGACTGTATCTGTCTGTCATTTGCAACCCCTATTTAATGTACAGTACTGTGTAATATATTTGTGCTATATAAATACTGTTTAATAATATTAAGAAGAATTGTGGTAAATGGATGTGTTCCTATGCTTTTACATAGCTACCAGCTGCTTTGCAAAAAAAAAAAAAAAACAAACCTACAAGCTTACCCTCCCTACTGTGTTATTTGAGTCATGATACTGGTCTAATTTGACTAATGATACAGAGATAGCTGGATGACTCCACTAAATGTAAGAGGAGGAAGTTACAAAACAAAATGCTAAAGCAAACATCTACAAACACAAAACAACATTAATAGAAATATCTCTGCATAGATGCATCCAGAAACGAAAAGTTTTCACTTTTGTTGATTTGCTCAGAACAGCCAAAGCCTGTTTTCCAAACGTTCAAAATAAGAATGTATGAAAAGTGTGGCTAGGATTGCAAAGTAACAAGCTGCTGTTCTGGCTGTCTGACCAAGGTGAAAAGGTTAACTGGATAGAGAAGGGTTTAGATTTAGAGCCCTTTAGCTGAGAACAGGTTCAAGGGAAACAAGTTTGATATGCAAGAAATATTGAAGAAAAGTCTCCCTAACAAACAATGGCCCTTAATTGTACTCCGGATCTCTTGCCTGCCATCCGGCAGCTCAATTCTGGTAATAATGTTTGCAGAGGTAACAAAAACTACCGCTTTGTGAAAATCTCCTGTTATTTCATTTTGTATAAAAACAATACCAGCTTTAACGTTTTGTACAAAAGAAAAACATTTTTAAGAGGACCAATCATGAAAACAATTATAAAAGACAGAAAATAGAAAATGGCTGGTAAACAATTACAATGGTGTTCATTAAACGCCAACAGCTGCCCTTAGGGGAATGGGCCACAATCTCAGTTAAACACGGGTAAGTCAAACTATTGCCAGCTGCAATAAAATAAAGTCTGGAGTCCTTACTTTTTTTTTTTTTTAGTAAAAGTATTAATAGCAAAAAAGATACCCTGATGTTTTTAACACTACATTACTTACTGATAAAGCTTACAAGTCTTATGACTAAGCCCTCTGACATGTTTTTATTACTGAAGAGAAATTATTATTGAAGGAGAAAGACACCTTTCCCCCAGCCTATCAATACTTTCTACTCTTCTGTACACAGAGCTTTGAATGTTCATCAGCCCCAAGCACTATGTCCCTGCTCAATGATCCAGTATTTGACCATTTGACAGCAGTAAGAACTCACTACCCCCATTACTACCCCACCTTACTAACCATTAGGAAGTGGTAACCGCTCCTAAACCTCACTACTCGTGGAAACCTAACACACCATGTCCTTGTCACATTAGTGATTCTGTTGTAGCAATCTATAGCAGTCAATGGAATGTCTTTGAGGACATTTATGACTTCTGTTGCACAGCAAGGCACTGGTAATCACAAGAAAGGAGACTGCAACAGGTTTATGACCAGGTAGGAGTTTAAGTCATAAATGCCTTCTTTGGTCACTAAAAAAAAAAAAATCACACTGCAACAGACAGCAGCCAGGTCCTGACCACTTGATTGTGCAAGTGTTTAGGGTGCAAATCTATCTTATATTCAGTAATATGTCACAGGCCTTGCAAACCCATTGCAGTTGGCCTCCCAAGAATTTGGGTGCACAGGATACAAATGCAGTTTGGTATAGGAGAGGCAGCCTAAAATCTGTCTGTGGTAAATGTATGTCTTTTAAAATTCCAAAAGATCTGTAGCTCAGCGGAGTGTTTGATTTCCAGTTTTGGGGGAGGCACCTGGTTTACAGAACATTACACTATAAAATATTCCAAAGACAACCAAGCCAAACAAAACAAACACTACGGACTACAGTCAAAACTTGTCAAACGTGTGTCAAGCAATCACTTAGCCAAGATGAGATTTGAATCTCATTTCCATTTATTTCTATTTCAATAAGTAAAATAAATATACAATAGCTGCATATTTTATTATGTTTTTTATAAATCAGCTAATGTTTGGGAATCCTTCTCCTTACATAAATATTGATTAAACTGGCACAAAACTTAGCAACTATTAACTCCTTATGGGTCTATTTCAGGTTCTTAAAATAAAAATGAAATGTTTTACATAAATCTTTATTTTTGTTTCCATTAAACCCAACAAATATCCAAACAAAATAGCACAACAGAAGTGGACAGCAACCTAAGCTGTACATAAAATGCTGATGAATGTCTGAATCTAAAACCTTCATTACATGGGCATGTGCATACTGCACAATATGTTTGTAATATAAAGTTTAATATACCAATAATATACATTCTACATCAATTACATAAAACGGATATTGAAAAATCGACAATGTGTGGAAAAATTTTTGATCAATTTTCGACATTTGTATTTGAATAAACTGAAAGTTTATCAAACTTGAGTCCATTTGTGTACAGCAACCGTTAACTGATCTGTCAATCTGTGCTGTCCTCATGAACTTTTATGATCTTTATGGAGCCTGTATACACTCCCAGTGTGGGCATGCATTTCTACAAAAAAACAAAAATAATTAGGCATTATGTTTACTTGATCCGTAAGTAAATGGAAGAAATTGGTATTTCCTCTCTGTAATTTTCTACAAAATATCAGCGGTATAATTGAAATTCATATTTTTAGAGTAGCATGCATATATGTCTTTATTACTAGTCTACCTTTATACTGCCCAGAGGTTTATACACTACAGAATAGGGATGGGAGGATGTATCCAATATCCATATTTACTATATGCCTAATGCACTTTAAGAACAGTAACTAGCAATTAGCAATTAATGAGACAAGTAAAAGACGCATACAAATAAGGCCTATTTATCATCTGCTATGATGCATATTCATTCACTGTCTATGAAAGGCAAACATTAAAGACAGCATCAGTTGCAAGGTTCAGCGATTTAACTGCAGAAGTCAATACATGTAATTACACGTAACAAACTCAATTTCATCGATCCTATTTATAGGTATAATTCAGAGAGACAGGTCACCAGTTTTGTGTGTCATTAGACAGTTTCTTAATATAAAAAATGATTCAAATTATATTTATTACAAAATATTTATTACATAGTACTCAAAAGGAAAAACAGTCTACCAAAATAATTTTTGTCAATAATGACATTCTGATATATTTATATACCTATGAAGTCCCTTTCTAGCTGCATAGCTGGGTAAAAAACTTTTACAAAAAAATATTGGCTGTAGATGCTATCAAGGAGGCATTTGGTGGACCGATGGGATCATTGTTTGATTCACAAATTCCCTCCTGATGGTCTCAAATGGTACATCATCTAAATAAAACATCCTAATCTTTATCAGTCTTATAAGATTTGGTCTGGGGGGACTTGCATACGTGCTAAATCTGGTTTGCTGACCATTATTTCCTGTGTAAGGGTTTCTACATTAAACTATGATCAATCCTTTAATAAATGGAAAGCAGCCCTACCTAAAAGTTAATGCAGTACAGCTACACTACAGCTGGTATGCAGTTCATGCCAAGAACAAGAACATACCGTTTTTTAACAGATAAACCCCATTTAAATCTTGCATGCCAGAGCTTTACGCAGCAAAAACATACCATGAACCAATGAACAACATCTACTATGAGAACCTTACTATGTGTAAGTCCAATTTATTATGGGGATAAATTGATTCATTTGAAGTAAGCAGTCACATTGTACGGCTAGGTCTAATCTTGGCTTACATTTGTTGGTTTACCTTCCTAACACAACTCAGGGAAAGCACAACTGGGTTTTGTAAAATAATCTATGAGAATGCATGATCAGTCACTATATACAATAAAACTTTGGAGTGCTGCATTAGTGCAGGAAGTTATCAACACATTTAAGCCAATGTAACACTTTGCATGCAAATTGCATGCAAATTTGTGTTGCTAAAAAAAGGACAGATGAGAGCGTATTTTTATTTATGCGAAATCTTTAACTAAGACCTACATCATACCCTTAACAGCTGTCCATAGGGTCTTAAAGTTTCCATGCGGGTGACCTCAATGAACAATGAGTTTGTGATGCTTCTGAGGTCATTCTGATTTTTTTCACATGTGCCTTAGATCTCCCTTTGACCTGCATTTAACCTTCAGGCTTTAAACTTTTTTTTTCTATTCCTGTTGACTTATATAGGGAGACAAACTTTAATACACACTTTGGGATGCATCAGAAATGCACAGCGGAAACATGGAGAGAACATACAAACTCCTTGGAAATTTATAACACTCCTTTTCAGAGACTTCTAAGTTGGAATGCTAGTGGTGCGGGAATGTTGGCCACTAAGCTACCATTGAACCAATGTTTACTAAATTGTGATGGCAAGAGTAAGATGCAGCATAAAACCAACTAATAAGAATAATTATATTAAATAATAGAGTTCTACGCTGCAGATAATAAAATACAAAAATATACATACACACACATATAGGGGTTCTGTTCCGACCAAAAACACAGGCCAAGTTCACAAGTGAAAGCAATGATCTGTTAGCTTAGAACTAAATTTTTTTCATAAAATGACAGGCAAATTATTTTTAGTATATTTTTACAATTGAAGATTCAGATCTGCTCTGACCTTTGGATTACTACCCAACTGGATGCCAATCAGATTTCTGGTACAGAACAGTTTTCTTTCATAGTACACACTCTTACTATTATCATATTTAGTGAATGATCTGAAGAAAGTCGAACATTCACCCCTTTCACTATGGAATGTATGGATGGAATGTGTGAAATGTATTCAGAGATGTCTGAAGCAAGGGGGAACCTCCTGGCTTCCAGGCATTGAAGTCCAGTAACAGAAAACTAGTTCAGTTTCCAACTACATTATCACACTTTTTGACAGAGGAAAGCCACCTGGGTTCTCGTGTATTAATGCATCTCTTATTGTGTAATAAATAAGATAAACCTAAAGCAACAAAATCTGACTATAGGCCAAAGGTATGTATACTCATGAACCTTTCACAAATACTCTGTGCAACCTTTACTCCTTTCTCCTACCAGACTATGCTTGTTTTTCCTGCTTGCCATCATCATACTACAAATAATAAAGCGGACATCTAATTCTATATCCTGACAAGTGACATTAGTTATGAAAAAAGTAGACCTCTGTGTGGACAAAACTACAAATTCACAAAAATGTGAAAATATTCTCCATAGGTATATATATTAGAGATCAAAATTGTTTTTTAGATGACAGAAATTATTTACAAAAATCATAAGCATAGGAAAATATTTAAAATACATCCTGAAATAAGTGAACAGTTTGCTTTGGGTCTGGATAAAAAAGAAGTAGATAACATTTCCCATTGTAGAATACGACATGCAGGCATAGAATGAGAATGGGACAATGAAAACCAAAGGTAAATGACCATTTGCTATGTATTGTCAGGTTAGCAATGGATGTGAATGTGATCTGTATATTGTACATATCTATTTTCTGTAAACATTTACCACATAGTAAACATTGAGCCAAAGCAATAAAACCACCAATAAATAAAGTTAAAAACACTATTTGGTAACACAACAGCACATGTCAGGGGGTGGGATCCATAGGACAGGAAGGGAACAGTCAGTTCCAAAAGCTGGTGTTCTGCAAGCAGGAAAAATTGGCAAGTAAAACTATGTAGGTGGCTCTGTCAAGGACAAATTGTGATGGCTAGAAAAATGGCTCAAGAAAGGACAATCAGAGAAATGGGTCCTGAGCATCTAAGGCTCATTGGTGATATGAAGGTGGGTTTAAAGAGTAAGACCTAGGTTACACAATAATAGGCAGGTGGGTTTAATGTTTTAACTAACCAATGCACACAGAAAAGCAAATGAGCTTCTTTCATAATTTCCTGTTTACAACTGGCTAGTTACAAAAAAGAGGGACACAATAAAGTCCGGTCACTTGTATCAGTTTGCCCAGACCGCTGGACAACAATAGACCATATAGGGGCTTTTACTATGCTGCAGAAGCTGATAACAAAAAGGCATTCACACAAAAAGAAACATGCCATCGGAGGAGAATCTACAATATTGACTATTAACACAACAATATAAACTGACATGCTATGAGCATGTGAAAAAGCATGTGAAGATGTGAAAGTCACATGAAAAACAATAAGAAATGCTATAATTACTACTAGAAATGTGCACTCTCTAAAATTACAAATTAGATTTCTTACAGCAACCCCTGAAAAGTAAAATGTTCGAAGTGAGAGAAGGAATGACACAATGGCTTTCTGCACCATGAGGATTCTTCTATCTGAAGCGGCTATGTAATATGTAGATCTGTATGTTGGAGATCTTCATTGTGGGAGCTCACATGCTGGCACCACCTCATTTGAGTACCAACAAAGCATCATTGTAAAAGACATTTGCACACCAAGCCCTGCTACTGCACACCAATAAATCAATGGATGCATTATGAGCACACCAAGGAAAAAGCAAAGAAATTAATATCAAGCAGTTTACTGACTGACAGTCTTTATAAAAGCAAGTGTTAACCCCTGGTTAATGTGGGTAGCCACACCTTCAAACAACAAAACTGAATGAATGCCAAAGTAAAGTCTGCCCCCATTTAAATCAACAGACTCTGTTTATTATAGGGCCGCACACCAGGAATGCTGTTATGGTTTCCATTTTAAATGGTAGCAGTGTGTTATAAGTGAGAGGCGTGTATGCTTTAGAGCAGACGAATATGCCTTATGTAGCTAGAAATCCCTGCTAAAATAAACTTTTCCATGACTGCAGTAGAGTTAAAGACAAGTGAACTTGGCTCAAAGTTTCTATTCATCCTGTATAAACACAGACCACATTGCCCACCCAGACCCCAAAGGTTCATTAAGAAGGATCACAGATTGAATCCTTGCTGGGATTTTCTACTGCTCTGGTTCACATCTTAACAAAGGAAAAGCAATACAATGGACACAAATTCTCTTACATGTAAATAGACAACCTCTGACCTTTGGAGTCATGTTTCAATGTCTCTTCAGACCTACAATCAGTATCTGGCTTATTTTACTTCTCAAATTTCTGCATATTCTTTGCTCCAAAAATATTAAAGACAGAGAAAATAGTCCGGTGTATATAACAATCCTGACAGGTTCTTTCCTTTAAAAAATGCAATAAATGTCAAGTACTGTGATAGACAAATGCATCATTTACAGGAAACATCACATCTATGCCTTCCTGTTGGCTACAAGACAAAAAAGCTGCATTAACAAAGTTATGAAAAGATGAGCTTTGTATAAACTTTGTATTGAGCATATATTTTCACATAAACTAAAGTTGCACAAATCTATGGAGAACATGATACCACTAAGGGATTTTCTTCTGTATTATTATTGCTTTGGAATAAACGGCTAATCCTAAAACTTTATTTCCAAGGAAATGAATTGTGATCAAACACAAATGTTAACATTGTAATATTAGGTTTATTCTATTATGGTTTTCCAGCATGTTGATCTAAAACGTCTTGTATACCATTCAAATACACCGGGGTAGGAGTTCACTACTCAAAAAGACTGGGCTACCTAATCCTTCCTATTCTAAAATTCAGAGCTTTACTTTTGTAACAAAACATGGTTTGCATACAATATTGATAGTAAATACAAAATACAGAATAAGTCCACATAAGGGTACAATTTAACTTTGCCAGGAATTTTTATGCATATGCACACAGGGGACATGTAGATGTCCCCTATGTTAATGTTAAGTCTAACCTTTTTTGTAACAAATTCCAATCAAGACCATAATAACACAGATGCATCTTCCATTTATACTAGCCATACATGTTAGTGGCATATCTGGAAAACTTATGTACAGGAGGTAAAATGTGCAGGTTTCCTAAGATGTAATAGAACATAGAATAAATGTAAAGACATACCTAATACAATGTGATGGTACAATCAACTCTAGATTTTCCAAATGTGTATAATATATGAGAATCTACCTAAACTATCCAATCATTCTGCATCTAGTCAGGCAGGCCCTTGCTGTACATAGCTGTGTGTAGATCTAAAGCATATTGTATATTGGGATTTATTGCACCATTTAAACGTTAAACACAGTTCTCTTGTGATTGGTCAAAATCAGATTTTTGTTGCACATATCTGAATATTTAATGGAAGTCTTTATCTGGTACAACAACCACCAAGTGTGTGGAATATTTCCTTCAGAAGGTTGACTAATTTTACCATGGACTTTCTTGACTGCGACTTTCGCCCTCTATCCATTGATCCTCTCCATTATTTAACTTCATTCATTTACTCAAAATCACCATTCCAGCTAAGGATATGAGGCTCATGTAGGACATGATAAAAATATGTCAGACTAGTTAAGCCATACAATGTATCCTCGGGGGGGAAAAGTAAGAAACAAATTATTTTTTTATTTCAAATATTTGAAGCTTAACTCTTTCAAAAGCAGAAAACAGAGTAAAATATGCTGAATGTATTTTTCACAAGGCCACGGAGTTTCTACTTCCAGTAATCCACCGAATGCTCTGTGATGTCTACTGGATTTATAGCTTGCACTTGGTCCCTAAAGAGCAGCTCACAAAAGAGACAGGAAAATTACTTCACAATCACTAGTATTAAATAAACCGAGAAAAGCATTTGTCAATAATAAATCTTTCTGACCTTTGTTTACATGTGTATATTGACAAACCAAAATAAAGTCTACTTTCCGTGTAATCATAGGCCTATAAAACGTAATTTATGAGTGTCTAGGTATATTATAATTCATAGCCAGGCACAACGTCTATAAATATATTAGAATCTGCAAAGTTCCTGTCCCTCAACCAAATGCTCTAGAGAATCAAGGCGATATGAGCAAACACTATTATTTGCATTGTTCACTCTCCATATTAACTTAACAAGTCGTCTAAATGGCATTTGACTAAGCATATCAGTGTGGGCAGAATAAACATTGGAAATTGGAAGCAATTAAAATTCATTTTTCTTTAGTTTTGGATTTGCTCTACAAGAAAATTTTATATAATACATAATATTGTATATTATTGAACTCTGACAATGGACGTAGTACATTAAGTGATATAAATCCAAGATTACAGCTGCCTACCAAGAACATTATGGAATGTGAGCCCTGCAAAATGTGACAACAGTATGATTGTGGTACAAACATGCACGATTATATCATAAAGATGTTTATCCCTGTTTCATCCAGTGAAAAGGCTCAGGAAGATGATGTTGGTCACATAGGGATAAGGTCTCCAGATATGTGAACATTACCTGAGGTATAACAAGAGGATAAAGTTGAACATTCTCCGATTTCTGCGGTCATCTTGAAGTATACCCTAAACTTATTTCTGTACAAAGTAATGAATAGATAAATACATAATTATGTTTTTAAAGCCCAAAGGTTCTTAGTTAGGGGAGCTCATTAATAATGATCGTTCCTCTTGGATATTTAGGATAGGGGAAAGTACACACATTTCATACAGGCACATAAATGCAACGAAAATGCTTTTTCTAACATTTCCTCCCTGAATCTTAAACAAAACTGGTTTTATTTTACGGGTTATACCCCTACTTATCATATAAAATACAACCTTAGCCAACCCTCACTACCACCAAGCTTCTGGCTATTAAAGAATATTGCTGATCCTTATGTTAAATGAATACCAAGGTTGCTGGGAAACAAATCCAAGTTTGTTTAGTAGGGATCTTCAAATCACTTCGGCCGCATTTCTATCTCCTAATCTGTTGACCATTTTAACATACAGGTTTCTTTCCCACAGAATTGTAGAAAGAGATCAATCAATCACTACAGCTAAGATTGTGCCTGCTTTATAATGTACATGGCAGATACCCTGTCCATGGAGTTACCACACTATCGTACATGTCAGATACGTCAGATACTCTCGTACTATAATCCCCTAAGGGCTGACATGAGCCGAGAATCTGGCCTGTGTACAGCGCTCGTCGTCTGAACGACTGTCCTGGCGGATCCACGAAAGACGGAAGAGGAACGATCAAAATCATGAAGGGGAGATAGCACAGCGGGGTGCCGCTTCGTCTTTCTCCCCCTTCCCCTCTCTATAGGGCAGAATAGTGCTGTAAGTACAGAGCTCGTTCATGCATCGTGCAGCCGTTTGTCATTGAAAATCGTGAAAGATCCTTTCCAGCGGCAATCATTTAACGCGTGTACGTAGCCTTAGAAGGCACATTAAGACAGACCAAAAAACAAAACATCACAAGCAGAATAAGGCTGGGCTCAAAGAATCTCTGAACTACTAAATTAAAATCATTATTCATATGAGGGTTTTTAAGAATATATTTTAAAATCAAGCTAGTTGGAAACCAACACCTTAAGTTTTCTTCTGTCCTATACCACTTAATTCTTGTTTTTTTATTCTCCACACGGCTTAGCGACAGTTGCCGAAACTTTAATATGTTGCTAAGCAACCATGGTTCTGCAGATAGAAGAGTGTCAGCTACACTACACCAACCACAAAGCTGCAAGAGACCAAATGGTAATATTTCCTAATTAAATGCTAACATGGATTTGTCACACGGACATCACACCTTGAAACCAGTCAAAATGTATGCATCATATATAACAAATAAAACATAATAATAATTCAGGCAAATGTTTTGCTGCTGCAACAACACCAATTACTTATACATAATGATACTGAATTTTGTCATAGTGTTGGTGGGAGGACTTGGTAATTGACTAATTGAAAATAAAGTTAACATTTTTCAGACCAAGACACTTTCTTCCTTTGCTCCATGGTCCAGTTCTGACACTCGGGTCCCAATAATGTCGGCACTTTCAGCAGTGTTCAGGTGTCAGAATGGGCTATGCATTAAGCTGTGAAGCACTGTGGCTACTGACATTTTTCTTTAATAGACAGCATTATTTTTATGTAACATTTACAGATTGTCCTTCCTTTGACTACATTTGGTAGTTTCTGACCACTGCATACCAGGAAAATCTGCCATCTTCGATTTGCTTTGAGCTAGACGTCTAGCTATCACAATTTAGCCTTTGTCGGAGTCACTCAGATCCTTAAAGTTGCCCATTTTTCCTGCTTCTAAGATTTTAAAAAACTGACCTTCCATTTGCTGCTCAGTATATCCCGGCCCGTGACAGGTAGCATTATATTGACATAATCATTGTTATTCACCTCAACATTTAGTGATTTTACGGATTTGGCTGATCAGTTCATACACAACACAAAATGTGTACTTTGTATGGATATTTACCAACACATCTGATCTGTCTTATCAAGAATCCAAGAAATGGCTTCTTGGTATTGATAGGCCTTCACTTTGGTCTGATCCTTTTTATATATTACCAAGTGGATTGAAAGTAAAAAAGGAGTACTAACGATAAAGTACCTCCTCAACATTTCTTATCATTGCCCTCTTTCTTCAATCCTGTGTCACTGTCAGTATCTGTCTGCCGTTTGCAACCCCTATTTAACATACAGCGCTACGTAATATGTTGGCACTATATAAATTCTGTTTATTAATAATATGCAACCCAACAAGGGTAAAACATTAGTTTATTCCCCTGTATATATAACAAAGGAAAGGATGTATGCATGGACTACTAAAGGTTATAAAATGAATGTGAAGGTTATCCGCCAGAAATTTTGCTTTGCATAATGTAAACAAAGCTGACTTTTCTTTAACATTCAGGAAGTTTCCAGAAGGACTTGATTTTCAAATATGATTAAATCACAGAAAAAAAATGTTTCTGTAATGGAGCATTACAACAGTCAAGTGACTAAAGCAGCATATCTAAAAACCCCATCCATAGCCTCAACAATAATACAGAGTTTAAAGAGGACACGTGCAAGGAGATCCCTGGATTTAATGATCCGTTTTGTACTGAAGAGAGCCAGCCAGGGACACAGAGCGTCATAAGAGTGCTGCTGGGTGGGGGAACATTTAAATCTAAACACCACATGCCACTGTTTGTGCCCTTGCGCACCAGCACCAAGCATGCATCAGTTTATCTGCATATTCTGTTATCCCTCCCCGACCCACTACACAGCCAAGGAAATATGACCACACGACAACCACATGATGCATTATGCCAATTACTGCATTCCTAACTCAGATCTATTATGCTTTGTATGCCAAAATGACACCAAAATACAAGATGGGCAACTGACTAAGCACCATCTAGGGCCAAGAGGCCTGCTACTTTTCAGCCAATCGGGTTCCTCTCATTCGAGCTCAAAGTAGTTTTGGTGTTCTGCCTATGTGTGAATTTCAAACAAACATAGGGATTACTGGGTAACAAAAGTAGAGCTGACTCATGGGATCAATTATAAAGCAAGGGAACAATCTATTTAACCCATGCCATGCCAGAGACAAGGAAATAACAACAACCACCAAATCAGAGATCATGGCTCCCCATGTTATACAGCTATTACTGTGGAGGTTAAACACTGCCATATGAATGATCTAACCTAGATAGAAATTAAACAGTTAAATGAAGCAGAATTAAATATATGCTGATGCTCTGGGAGAAAGAAGATGCAAGCTGTAGGTACCACATCTACCCAAGCTATGTAATTTTATTCTCATCACCATAGAAACCGGTAATTATCACTCTTAGTGAAGGCACAATGTTTTTCATTAAAACTTAAATGCTAACTACAACTGTGCAACTTCTGCTTAAATGTGATAAATTTAGAAACACACATTTACATGCAATATGTGCACAAGATCAAAGGACACAGAGACCTACACAGAATTCCTTACACATGTATATATAAACTGCTACTTTACTTCTGCTCATCAAAAACACAAATCCTTTTTATATTACTATGAAAATGAAGACATTTCGGAAACTCTGTTGCTAAGGAAACAGCAGAAGAGATGCTTGAAATGAAATAAGTAAGGGCTCACAATCAACATGTAGTAGCTGCTGTCATTTGTTACCAGCTAGTGTAAATCAGAGTTTCAGAGTTCGCTACCATAAATTACAAAACCAATGACGGAAATTTTGTTCGGTGGAGCACTTGTCACAATAACTTTCATTCCACACAAGGCAAAGACAAATAATCAGCTAAATCTATGAAATGCCACATAGCAAACATGAGATACTCACATAGTGTTTCTCCTGCTGGCCCATAATTCCATGGCTAGATGAGAATGCAAGAGGTTTCATAATGAGGTAACAGAAGCTAGGATGAATTTAAACATGGTGTGTGAATTTCTGAAGGGCAGCGACAATCGCATCCACAGACATGCAGAAGAAGACACAAGCGGGTAAGGAGGACAATCTCAAAAATATCCAAGGCAGAGAAACAGGGATGGTGGCGGGCAGCAGTGGAGAATCTTTCAGCTCTGAATGCAGTGTAGCAGTCCTCACAGCAGCATCTGTCTCCATGTTTTACAATGCTGGGAGCCCCAGCATCTCTGTGTGCAAAGTGACTAATGAAATCTTATCCATCCAGCATTCTTTTAGAGAAGCAAGACCATAGCTGAAACTGAAGAATAGGAGGAAAAGAAAAAGAGAAGAGGAGGAGGAGGAGGAGGAGGGGAGGGGGTGGATTGGAAGTGGCGGGGGTGAGGGGTGAAGGGAAAGAGGGAAAAAAAAAAACTAAAATGGCTGACCGCCCACAGAGCCCTTTCCAAAAAGGCTTAATATTGGATTGGATTAGTCAGAGTCGGAGCCAGCCCTCAGTGAGCAGCCAAGCTTTGCAAATACAGGACTCCGGCTTCATTTGCAAATGCTTGTTCTTTCAGCCTGACATGCACAGACATACAATGATGTGGTAGAGGCCAGTGTATGTATGTGTGGAAGGGAGGGGGCTCCAGGCAGAGTGAGCGCTAGTACCTCCTCCCTGGATGCTAACCATGCAGTGTGATCAGTGACCAGTGCTCTCTGCTATGCTCAACTAACCCAAGTTTGCACGATTAATCATAGCTGGGCGACACTGATGGACATTGCGCTATACGATAACTGCCCCCATACGCACCCGACAAGCATATCTAACCCCAAGACTAGCGTTACAGTAATGCACATACACACACATACAAACCCCCTCCTTTCTAATACGCCAATATAATGACATTATTGTGCTTACTTTGTGGGACCATGGCTGCAGGCAGTTGGCATAGCAACGCACAAGGAAAGCCATTTCCTGGGTAGCGAGAAGGCTTCCTTTTCTAAATAAGAAATAAATTCCTCTTAGGAAGGGATCGGCATTGCTGCTTCCTGCCGAAAAAAAACAAGTGACTGCAGTGTGTTCTGCTAACCTGCACAGACACAGATGATGTGCAAGGCTAGTGATGTAACTGTAAGCAGAATTCTCCCCTTAGTGTCTTCGCTGCTCATATTCTGAAATATTCAACTCACATGAAAGGCGCATTCCTCCAGGATCGCCCCCTCACGTTCTTAACTCTTTCAGTCGTTTAAGGTAGTAAAAATGGACAAGTCAGAGTCAGCCTTCGGTCTGTGCTATAGCAGCTTTTAGAGGGTGGGATTCCTGTGAATATTGGCTCCTAATCAGTCCAATGAAGTCAAAGTAATAGGCAGAAGCAAATGACAAATCATCCAAAAAGGTGCTCCCAGATAATAATCCCCCACCTCCTCCTTCACGTACAAGTGTGGCACACCCATGCTCTGACACTGCATTGGCACAGTCTGGGAAGACCACATCACCATGCCCTGCAACAGCTAGGAATGCCCTTCAGCAGGGAAAAGGTTAAACAACTCTTACCTTGCTGATTTCACCTCTGACCACTCCCACCGACTAACAAAATAACATTTAAAAAAAAAAACCTTCATTAAATATTCAGCAGCACAGCAAGTGCATGGCAGAGTGCAATTTTATTTGGGTTGTCAATGGCAGCACATAGTCAACGAAAGAATGCAATACTCTAACATGGAGATGAATTAGGGCCCTCCTTAATAATTACGATTCTGCCATCAAACATGAAAGCATAGGGCCACCGCTTTTAATGTCCTCCCACCTACATCCTTGTAATGTTAGAGCTTTTATAGGCTCTAGAAATGCCCCATAAAACAAGGCTCTAAATGAACAAAACTTGCAAGCAGTTTATTTTTAAGGTGTGCACCAAGGATAATTAACATGTTATGTAGCTATCAGAGGACCTGCACATGTATGTTGCTTCTATGTATGGCTAGTTGGGCACAAACACCATGCCCATGGAAGCATTCAGGCATTTCAAGGGGAAGCTTGAATACGTTGTGTAACTTGTTCTAGGGACATGAATTTGGAACCCGTTTAGATGCAAAGGTGGTAAAAGCAATATTGTGGTCTCATTTTCCCCTACATTTTGACATATTTTCTTTTATTCCTCCTCCGGATCACAGCTAATCTAACAGCAGTTAGGAACAAATGCACAGAATGAGAACAGCTGTTCCGTTTAACTAGCCAGTACTGAGAACCAGGGACAGTTCTACAAAAACACATTGAGTGACAATTGAATTTCAGTTCTAAGGTAAGGACCCCTTCAAATACAGAATACTGTGTTAATCTACTGGATTATGGTTAATAAACTGTGCATAAAGCCTTATGTTCAACTTTGCACAGTCGTATAGGCTACTCTATTGGACTGAAATTGCTTACACGGATCTCACTGCACACTAACAGGTTCTCACAACTTCCAGTTTTCAGGAAGCTACATACAGAACTCTGCCAAAGCCTCCCACCACCATGATCTGCCTGCAAGAGAAACACAAAGACACTGCGATGATGTCACTGACTCTGCAATTAAAAATGGAAGGGTTTTATTTAAAGATGTAGTTAACATTTTGATGACTGGGGAAAGGAAGAACCAGGGAGGGCAAAGTAGTAAATTAAAATTCAGCTATATTATAACAATCCAGTTGCTTTTTGCTAGAGGTTAAAGCAGAATCTTTTACAGGATGATCTGCTCTTTTGTTTTGCAGCTGGGTGCTCTGTCGGATCAGATTTTATATAGAAATAACCATCTCCTAAATCACCCCAAATTTGCATTAACATAATATAACCTACATAAAACGTCAAACAATCATTGTCCAAGATGAAGGGTTGTGCTGGTCTCAAACAATAAATCTAGCATTCATTTTGGGTTGCTTGCTTGAAGTGCCATATTCCTAATAAAGTAACTAGTGCACCACACAACCTAAGACTGAGGTTTTCCTTACACTTAGTCAAGTAACTAGAGACAACGGGTTAACCTATAACTCATGTAATCATAGTTAGGGGAGGATTATTTAAATTGGGTGTTTGCAACTCACAGATGTCAAACTAGTAGGACCCAGTGCCCAGCTGTACGTAAACATGAGGAAAAGGCAGGGTGGTGGCCCATACAAAAAAATCTGTTGGTGCCGGAAATCTGTTTCCTTCCACACAATTTAATTGTGTTTCAAAAACTTATTTTGGCAAGTTTTCCTTGTGAGTAAGCACTTTCACAATATTCAACTAATGATCAAACTAATAAAATTATGCGTCTTCCTATATCTGCACAAATTAAAGTGTATGTCATGGCAATTTTTTTTTTCATGCTTTGGATAAAGTGGGAAGGATTATAACTTTTGAGTTCTACTGCTAACCTGGGCATTGTCAGGGAGATTTCACCTATTTCCTGTCCTATGGATAAGGCCTTCACCAGACAGGAAGAGGTGGGAAAATCTGCAACAGGTTTTCGGACAGAAATGAAAATTTGACGGGGGTTCTGGGCTTCCCTCACTCTATACTAAAGAAAAGAAATTCATCTTGACATTGTAAAAAGCACATTTTCACACTTTTTAATTTTGTACAGCTGGAAAATTTAAAAAGGGAGAGTGAACACTAAACGATAAACAAGAAACATCTCCCATTACAAACTATATAGAAAAAGACCCCTTTCAAGCTACCAGTGTCACAGACCATAAATAAAATGATTTACCACTTTTTTTACCACTTTTTACCACTTTTCCTTACTGATAATACCGAAACCAACTAATTATAGGTTGGATAAGTACAGTAAAACAGCTGGTTATGTTTTGTATTACCTAAATAATGCACCCTTTTCATACAATTTATCATTGGACTAAAAAGAGGGAAATTGGTTCTAAAAGGGGTTTCTTTAGCCAAGAAACATTTGGAAGCTTGGGATACAAATATTGATTACATATGGTGAAATTAGGAAATGCATAGGACTTCACATAGCCACATACCATATGTTATCATTAGAAACATGTCTACTATTCCACATTTTCTTTAATCACAAAAGAGCATACATGCAATCAATACAAGATTCCATCAAAGGCTAACCACAGAAAAGTCAATGTTTAATTAAATTCAACAATAATCTGTCAAACATTGATCATAAGAAAGAAATAAAACACAAATCATGCTTTCAGTGGATTGGGACAAATGTTTAGATATTGATATCCTTGTTGAAACATCAACCTGTCCATTGCCAGCCAAACTTTAAATAGTAATCCAGTGTAGAGAATGCCAGTGAATACAATTAGTGAAAACTATTTTAATGATAAAATGCTGTACATAAAACATTACTGTAAATCAGATTATTCATATGGCCTGTTAGTGGTAAGAACAGCAGCCTGGCCATTTTAGGAAAAAGTTTGGTTCACAAATATCCCAATAATTCACAAAGTCTATAGATGTGTCAATTTATTGGATGACAAAGGTTACATGATTTAAACCCAATGGTGTAGCAAATAGGGGGTGATAATCTCAGTCTCAGAATCCTTGACATAATTGTAGTAATCTTTGACAGACACAAATACACACAGAAAGAAACAATGTCACCATTACTAATGAAATAACTACACGGTCAGTTTCCTGTCAGTACTGCCTGTCTGGGGACATTACCTGGGGCTGGGTATACTGTAGATAATTGACTACTGGAGAGGGGGCAGGGGCTGTTATCTGTATGTCTACTACATGACCCTATTCTAAATTCTGAGCTTCAGGCTACCAAAAATAGGAACAAAAACTTCAGTTTCTATGAATAAATATAAGCATCATCTTTCTCATTTTAATGGGGCAGGTAAAGGGAGGGTGGTTGATTTTCAATAATTTGCCATTTAAACAGTGTTTATTGTAAATGCCCTAACCTTTCTCCTGATGAATCTGCTGAAAATGACTATTGACAATTATCTTTTACTGAAGTGCCACCCATATATGCAGGCTTTAGGAATGTCAGGGAAGGAACAAGTGAAATGTACTTCTACTATTTTTCGAGGTAGAACCTCCCAGACTGTGTGTAAAATAGAAGCCTTCCATAATAAATGGGAAAAATGTAAAGAAATGTAAAAAGTGCATTACAAAATAATTATAACAACTTTTTTCTACGGAAGAAATATTTATAAATTATGAAATATCTTTCCAATAATTAATTGTCCTTCTTCGCCTCTTATATTTGTATGGAAATACCTTAAACTCCATTTCCCAATAAAAATGCTGCTTTCTGCACTTACACTCAGGTAACAGCCACAGCTCCTAATGAAGCATGATGGTGGTAGTATCATGCTTAGGGGTTTTGCTGGAACAGGGGCTTTAGTCAAGGTGGAGGGAAATTATGAAAAATTACAAATATCAGTCACTTCTGGCCCAAAAACATTAGGCATCTACTAGAAAGACAAAGATGAAGAGGAATTTCACCTGTCAACAGGACAATGACCCCAAGCACACATCCAAATCAACAAAAGAATTGCTTCACCAGAATAAAATTCAAGTTCTGGAATGGCCCAGCCAGAGCCCAGACCAAAATCCAATAAAAAAAAAAATCTGTGGGGTGACCTGAAGAGAGCAGTGCAGAAAAGATACTCTGGCAATGCTCTCACAAATCTTGCCAAAATGTGCCATGCTGATATACTCCTACCTAAGAAGACTGAATGCTGAAATGGTGTTTCAATAATGTATGAGTTTAAGGGTGTGCACACATACGCAACCAGCTCATCATACGTTTTTTTATACTTTTTACACTAACATTTGTTTGTTTTTCAATTGAATTCTATAGATTATTGATCACAATAAAGGTGGGGAAATCACAAAAAACAAACATTTACCAGGGGTACACTTTTTATATTCAGCATAATGTACTACATAATGTAGTCCAGTTTATTCCTACCACATATATATGCAATGTACCCTTAGCTGGGGTGTGGAGGGATTAAAACATAGCCGAGTTTTACACAATACCTGTGACAATGGTTTTATCAAGCAAAAAACTTGCAGGTCATTTATTTCTTCCATATTCTATCTAAAATTAAAAAGAAAAACTTTGACTATCCATAATGAATGACAACCCCACTAACATGAATTCCTAAGCCTAGGAATTGATTTTAAAATGGAACCTGCAGGTCAGTGTTTACCTGACTGGCAGGTGAACCACAACCCAGTGATGCTTGACATGCTTCGAAGGTGTGATTTGCTCTAGAATGATCATAATGATGATATTTGGGGAGGCATGAAATGATGTTCAAGGAGGCAAGCAGCGACAAGCTGCAACTTTGGAAGGGCATGGTGCACCGTTTTACCCGCATTTTTTAAAATACACTGGGCTGGACATGTGTGGGATCAGTTTGTGATGCCAGGAATAAATGACCTGAATGACCCAACGCCTTGAAAGGAGAATGGATGAAGACAGTACACAGAAGATGACTGGATGAAGGTGATGGTGCCTGAGTGAGGACAGTGTTAATAAAAACTTGTGATCCAGAAGGTAAGTTTATTTAATGGTATAAAGGACAGCCTGTCCAATTTGCAATAAAAGACCTACCTGGACTACCTTTTCAACCTTTAGCTCTGCTTAAGGGTTGTTTTTTGATTGTTTCACTGCATTGAGGTAAAGGGATTTATTTGCTTTGAATGGTACATGAATGAGTTCTAACATAATTTAACAAGTCAGATATATAACTGTAATACTTCTAAGCAACGTATTGTTTCACAGTCCTCAGTAGATTCACATTTACAAATGGTGGTGTGCAGATTTGTGTACATACACATGCATTATATATATGCAATGTTGGGGTGCCAATAAGCATAAACTTTAAAGCACATATGCAGCACATCATTATGTGTTGTCATGATACATGTAAAACATAAGTTTCAACACACATTACACATATGTGTTCATCTAAGAAAAAAAAAAGAATTGAATCTTGCAAAACAAATACAATTATTTTAAATTTGAAAAGAGGAACCTTTGTATCTGGTTAACCTTTTTTTTTTTTGGAGCAGATGTGGCACCTTTTATAATCCAAATAACTTAATATGAATGGAACATATTCAATCTAGGTAGAAAAAATGCTCTTGCATACCCTTTAATTTTGTAAAAAATATTGTGCACACCGATTATGACATCAAGAGAAGCTTTCTTTTCAAGACAAGTGAAAAGAACAGCAATTCCCTGTAGACCTCTCTGCTCTGCAGCAAAGATGATGCAACTTGTAAAAATAGACTTCTAGCAACAGAGCTGGAGACCTGTGCAGCATACTAGTCACAGCTGAGCCACACGAATTTCTGCTCAAATGCTCTAATTACCTCTTCTAAGCTTCTCTTCAAAACAGTCTAAACCTGCATATACATTATAACAAAACTCTCTATCACAAAGCTGTAGAAATTCCAGATCTATCATTAAAACGTGCGTTTGGGACAATTGTTTTTCCAGATTTGCTGCTTATAAAACTGTAAGGTTCTATCCCTATCCCGAGAGTTCTTTTAGTATAAATATAATAATAATATATCAAGTTAGTCAACCTTCTGAAATTTAAAATACAATAACCCATGGAAACTAAACGCAGCTTCATTTTACTTAGTTAGATCAGAGTTAACTTCTAGCACTTGTTATTTTTGCAGGCAAAATAATGTAGTTTCAGTATATTACGGGTTTCTGCAGTATATAGAACTATTAAACTGTACCATATAATTTACCTTTGTGATTCACACATTCGTGAAATGAAAACATTATGGGATAATAATTCATAGCCATAAGGCCTAATTACACGACACCAGGGGATGAAAAATGAGCCAACTATTCCACATAGTGTGATCAGTTTTACCAAGAATCAAGTCTGTCAGTAATCAGTCACACAGATGGCTTCTGGTGAGGTCACTATAAATGAGAAAAAGTCTTTGATATCAGTATGTAGCCTTTGTAATCCATCAAGTAACATTTTATTACACCAAAAAGCTGAAGGGTAAGGATAAGAGCAAAAAAAGGAAAAGTAATGTGCTACTTTGTTGTAATAAGACTTGTGCACCCATATTTATATATATAATATGGACATGGATGGAATATGGACAAAGTCATTACTGATCTCTCAGAAATTCTAACATGAAACTGACTTATTTAGCTGCAAATTTGTTTCAAGTTCCTAGTTAAAAGAACCAATGCCTGATCTGTTTGTTATTTTTACCGCTAGCCAACCTGGTCCTCCTCAAGAATAGTCTTTATAATGTGTTTCACGATTACAATTGTATTTGTTTATTTTTGTTCTTATTGTTTAATTATCTTAGTTCTTTTTCTTTTTTGTATGGACATTTTTTGTTTGTAAAAAAAAAATTGGAAAACTCCAATATAAATTTTTGAAACAAAAAAGAACTAATGCCTGAAACAGCCAAGAAACTGTCATTTCAAACAAAAAGGAAGTAATAAATAGCAGTCTATAGATTCTCTTAAAACATTACCTAGAAGGCGGCCCATTAAAGCCATGGAGTTTTTCACCTGTTGAAAAGCCCCATGAGGGTAAATGTCCAACAATGAATTATTTGCCTTACACAGTATTTTTTTAACATTCCCCAAAAAGTTGTCATCTCAGGTATTTGTGAACAGACATTTCATCTTTCTGGGCAGAAGGGTCAGACCTTTGATACCGGGTGGACAAATATTCAGTCTACAGATCTCTTGATTCTTTCAACTAGCATATGTAGGGATGAGCGGTGACAGTGATAATCATTTGTTACAGATCACATAAACATCTGTAAGCTACAGTGTAAAACTATTTTTTATCTGTGGTAAAATTTCTAGAATGCCGTTCTCTGTTAGAATTGTAGTAACATAAGCAATTTATTTACATGAAATAAAAAAGAGCTAACTTCTTATAGAGCCATATCAGATTTTCCACTAGCACACAAGTGGTTGTTGTACATGCAAATTTTCCCATGACGGCTTTCCTTCATTTTACTGTGATGGAGTAACCCAGTCAAATCTACATGATCCTACTTATTATGTTATGACCACAGCTCCTGGAATATTGGTTACAATTTCCACATCAAACCAGGCTAATTTTCCCTGAATATTCCAGTGTGAGTCTGCAGCAGAGCGTTCACATGGTAACCTCGGCTGTGTAACGCGCCCCACCCAGCCAGGACTCACAGAGCTATTAATTCACTGCAGAGCTGAGTGATTTGTCAAATAAAAATAATGTTCTTTAATCCCATCCTCTCTGATAAGAGTCTCTGAGGTCTGGTGGTAGAAGAACTCAGCAGCCCCATTAACTTGTTACTTTTATACACAAACTCCCACTGACACAGCTATAGAACTAGTTTACAGCTCTTTAACCTCATGCCCTCTAAATTCTTCCCAACCACTTGTAAACAAGTTATCCCCTCACTGCTGTACCTGATATGAAGGAGCAAGAACACATTATATACAAGTTGTGGGGAAAAACTGCCTGAAAATGATGGACAGCTAAAGCAGAATGGGGGCACCTCTGCAAGCATTTTTATAGAGGAAAAATGAATCGTTTTCATTACTCAGAAACATGCATCCGCTTTAAAATTCTTCTGTAAAATCTGCAAAGATAAAAAGACACATGTGGCCCTTAAAAGGCCATTAAGGCTAGAATAAAGCTATTGCCCGTAATAATATTTACATATATATGGGGAAGGTTTCTGCACCCTGACAGATCTGGAGATGTTTGTCATTGTATTCATATTTCCTGAGCCACAGAGTGAAAGTTAGATCAACATGGACTACCCTGTACTATTCATGACTATTGTCAGTTTCACTGTAGATCATTTATTAGTACAAAGTAAAGTCAAAATTATGAAGCATTAAAGCCACATTTATAATCATTTGAAAATGTTGAGCGGTACTGCTTGGCGAAAAAACCTTGTGTGAACTTACTCTAAAACAGAACATAATTTAATTATACAAGGACCAAGTGTACAAAATGATACAATATTTATGGTACAAAGATTTATCATCTGTAAAGCAACATCTAAAAACACAAAAGTAACAGTATTACTTCTTCTGTATTATTGTTCCCTCAGGGCTAGAAGAGGGTTCTAGTAGCAGACAGCACGGACAATTCTTAATACTATGCAAAGAAAAAAAAATTACAAAAAGAGTAACTGAGAATCTGCTAAAGGGCATATAACAATTTGTAGCATATTCTTTATTTATATGACTGTAATTCATCACATTAGTTCACTGCGGTTAGTAGTAATTGGTTACAGCCTCTTCTTTTCATGAAGTGTTGTAAAAGATTCTTACACTGGAAGGGGCGGCTCCATGTCACCAGCCTACAAGCACACACTGGCTTTGTGAGCCTTTACAAATTTCCTTCAGTACATCTATTTTCACAGGCATAGCTCCAAAGACCTTTTCTTTTTAAATTGCATGTATAACTTAAGTAGCCTCTAAGATACGCATGTTGAGCAGCCTTGTTGTAGTCAGAGAGAGTAAAACTCTGTGACCCACATTTGTTCACTTGGGAATTACACATGCGGTACCAAAATACTGAGTCTATTTAGAGTTTATTAAAACTATTCAAAGCAATCCCTATAGGTTGGATCCCATTAAAATAACCCTTGTCTTGATATCATGAAAATGTTCATATTCCTGTATGAAAATTATCAGATTGTACATACACAAAGTTGTGAAAATGTTTGTAGGTCTTTCAAACATTAATAAAACATCCAATCATTCGATAAATATGCAAAATAAAGAGGAGCCAGAAAGAG
Source organism: Pyxicephalus adspersus (assembly GCF_032062135.1). Taxonomy (NCBI): domain Eukaryota; kingdom Metazoa; phylum Chordata; class Amphibia; order Anura; family Pyxicephalidae; genus Pyxicephalus; species Pyxicephalus adspersus. Next base: position 109,669,456 of record NC_092860.1, on the reverse strand, counting down.
AAAAGATCACAATCTCAAACAACTGTACTGAAATTGAATGTTGTAACAGTGGCATGAATTCAATATACATCTGTAAATAAAATGAAGAGGTGTACAGACACTAGCGCAATGAGCTACACAGCAACAAACCAAATATAAATACAGACACACCCAGCGTTTCTACAATAGCACTACAGCCTTCCAGCACAGGTACGCACATGCTGCCAGCGGAACCTGTCCTGTACCCAGAACTAGCAGGAGAACCAGCATGGACATGCAATAAAGTCTACATCTTTACTAAACATTTTTAGAACAAAACTGGTTCTTTACATAAATTTAGAGGAGCCAAACACACAAATGCTTGGCAAACAGGGAAGGAAACTCTAAATGTTAAAAAATTCTACAACTGGTCACTTTTCAGCATGTCTGTGAAGCTGCTTCACCTGTCAGTCCCAACAGGAACAGGAAAACTTCATAACCCAAAAGGAAAAGAAAGAACTTCAATGCAGTCACAATGAGAAGTACTTAAAAGACTAAGCTCTAAGTGTAACCTCAGACATTGTACAGTGAATAAAAAGTAAGCAGGCACAGGACACACAGACACACATGATGCAACAAGACTGAAGGAAGGGCAGAGATAGATGGGAAGCAGTGAACTGCATGACAAGACATGTAACAGTAAAAATACCTGAGGCTTAGTGCATTCCTGTGAGCCAAAATGAAATGAATGCCATAGGAGAGGAAAGGAAAAGATGAAGGTTACCAAGACATGCTTTTCAAAATCCCATCAGTATGAAGATTGTGAAGAGGGGCATGATAATGAGAACCTTTGTATGGCTCCCCAATCAGCTCCCCTCATTTAAATATCTGAAGAGCCAGGACACCATTTAAGCACCATTCAGGGAACCTGGCAAATTCTACCAGCCGTCATGCCATTTTAGCCTCTTCCAGGCCAGCCGTACAGATTCTCACAGAGATCAACATCATAGTAACAGATTGTGCACCAAAAGAAAAAGGAAGGAAGGAATTTAGGAACAGTTGTGTGGGGAAACTTAGCAATTCTTTCTTAAAAGATGGATGAGAGTTCCACTTTTTGTTGTTAGGACTGCAGACTTGGAAAAGCCCACCACAATTTTTACCAATGGTAATGCTAATATTAGTGTGCAGCATATGGAACTAATCTACATAGGGTGAAATTCTTACAAGCAATGCTCAATTATGTCCACTACAAGTTTATTACCCTACTACAGATAATGCATATTAAACCATCAACATCTATATAGGAACAAAATCTACCAGCAGTGTTACTGCTCTAGTTCAACTCTTTCTACCATAGCTGCTCTATTCTAAAGCATATCTGAAAACTTCTGCTCCTATGTTAAGATGTGGCTAGAGTCTTTAGAAGAACTCCCTCATCATGCACAGTGCAAAACAAAGGACTTACAATTTATAAATATCTATGAAGGTGGATCCATCTAAAATTATATGTGTTGGAATTTTTTACACTTCCATCAGCAAATGCATACATTAATATCGTGGCGTAGCTCTATTAACTTTCCCAAGATGTGATCCTGTGATACTGAACAATACGTTTTTCTAATTTTTTTCTAATATATATCTCTTGGAGCACAATTGTTACATTTTAGCTGACAAGTGGTGAACTATCCAAGCTGACCAGTAAACACAATTCTGGCAGCAAGGCCATTAACAGAAATACATTCATTATTTGCATTGTCTTCATTGGATCTCAAACCTTTAATTACATAGTAAAAACAACATCTTCTAATCCCATCTGTTAAACTAGCAAAACACAGAATTTTTAATATTGGGTTGGGGGGTGTTTCTCTGGAAACCAGGAAACATATATTGAACTTGAGACCAGACAACTCCTAAAAAAAGGAAGAAATGTGCTGGCAAATAGTTTGGCACTGGGAGTAAAGTGTTGTTGAGAATCCTACCATAAAGATTTTGTCCGACAATGAAAGTAGATAACTTATAAACTGTACTAATTTACATTAAATTGAATGTATTTGTGTATTGACACCTCCTTCAGCTCCTCTGTTACTACCCCTCTCTAACAATCCATCTATTGGCTGCCAATACAGCAGACAATGTAGTTCAGACTGCTAAGTTTCACTTTCAAAGCACTGAATAAACTTTTATTTCCAGATATCATCCAAATTGTAATCTTCATTCTGCACATAAAACTCTCCTGTCCTCCACCATGTTCATATATCATCACACGTTGGTGTCCAAGACATCTCATAAACCTTACCCCTAATTTTGGAATGCTCTTCCTTACCACATCTTTCTCCAAAACTGCACCTTTCCAAACATGCTTACACTTTATTATTAATACTATTCGGTCACGTATGCATGTTTGCCTCCTCCTACAGAACCCCTTGTGTTAAGTACTACACAATCCTTCCAGAAAAAAAAACACCTATATAGAGATTAAAACAAAGTAACTACAGGGGTACTATGTCCTTTTTTTATATTATACAATTACCCTAAAAGATGAACTATACATATATATGTTCATCTCTATTAATACTTTATTAGTAATTAGAAGTAAACCAACCCATGTTTTTTAAGCTTTGGAGCTTTTAGATTTAGGTTTTTACCAGAAAGTCAAGAAAGTCAAATAAATAATAAATAATGATCAGAACAACCTCTCCTATCAGAACTCACAGAGGGTGTGTTCCCATGATCTGGAAGAAATAGTAAATCTATGTGAAAGGGCATAATCCAAGCCAAAAGCCACAGCCAGAAGTGAGGGTGTGAGGGTACATCAGTGCCTAATATTACTGAAATTCAGAGAGATGATACTGCAGCATGCTGTAATGCTGGCTCAATGGGTAAAAAAGAGGGCAAAGTTTGCCTTATAGTTAAAAGGTCTAGACTGATGTAACCATGCATACAAAAAAGGGACAGTCTCTCCCCATCTAAGCTAAATCCTTCCAGCACCTTAATAGAATTTCAACATATTTCAGCGCTGCATACAAAGGTCAGGGGACTAATGGTGCTCTTGAGACCCATCTCTTCAGCTAATCATTCCAGCTGAATGGAAGCAAATTGTCCTTGATTTAGTAATACTGTTCCATATATTTCAATTGTGCTGCACACAGGGCACCAGATTGTCAGTTTACACAATGAGCAGAAATCAGGTATTTGCAGCAGTCTAAATGAACTATGTTAAAAAAAAAACAACTCGGGTTACTCACTGTGTGGTAGCCTCTTGGGAGTGGAGGTTTTCCAACAGGATAAGATTCCACAGTATCAATGATAGTCTGTCTTTCTCCTTTCTGATTGATCTTTCTGAATCTCCGGCGAGATTGTCTGTGAGATGCTTGTCGCTGGAAATACTCTTCATTTTCATCCATATAGTCCACCTTGGAAAGCCAAAAATAAACAGTATTTTTTTTTTTTGCACCCACTGTTTTCAGTCTGATACAACCTACTTCATCTAAAGCCATTTCATCCGGGACCTGACAGCCTAAGACTGGACAGTGTATGGTGCATTGATGAGCGTATTGGCCTGTCACTCTGATTTCTCCTCATATCAGCATGATTCTTATCATCACATGAATTGGTTAACTCACTGTATTACTTTTTCCCTTCACATGAAAGATACTGAAAGCAGGTCAAATTCAGGAACTTGTACTACTTACATCTAAAAACTGAAAGGATACAACTACTCATAAAATAGTTTAAACGTTTAGGTAGGTTCTCACATTATATAGCAAAATCTCTACTTAACTGCACAAGGATTGTACAGATGTAAAGGTTGTAACATGTAAGACCACAAAGCAACTGACATATAATATGAAAATGTTCACTATAATGGTAATGTATGATGAAAAAAATCTACTTCATTGTTTTATACTGTCATGAATAAAAAAAAAGATAATACCATTGAATTTATAAGTGAAAGCACGCAAGTTTTACTTTAGCTGAATGAGTTATTCTGTATGTGAGAGGAGTTTGAGAAATGAGGACATTTTGCTTCTGGAGTGAGAAACAAGGGGCAGTGTGCATGATCTGCCCTCAGGAAGGAAATGGTCTGATTACTCCTTGTGGAATGCCAATATTCTCATAGTGGGCTGCAGACCACACCCTTCCCCCATTAGGTAATGCAGGGAAGATGTGTAGGACTGGGAAGAAGCATGCCTGTATATGATCATTAGTACAGTGAACAGAATGTGATAAGAGTACAAAGACGACTTACCACAATCATTTCGGAGGGTTCCAACACAATACATTCACAGCCACGCCTGAAGCTTCCTGCAGATCTCTTGCCAAAGCTGTGGAGACACCAAACAAAGGAAAACATTGATTGGAAGTTTAAAAAAAAAAAATTTGTAAAGGAATGTTTAAATGTGTGCAGTCAATTCCTGGACAATAAAGGGCATATAGATCAGTAATAAATATAGCCGGGAGAAAGTACACAATTCGTGAGAAAATGCCTCTTGTAACAGCAAGGTCTCCTGATACTAAAGCCATGAGTGCAGTTATGGTTCTTGTTCACATGCTCCCCTACCATTGCTCGACAGGCCTTCTAGTGCTGAGCAAACTATTCCCAGAGAAAACTTTTGTGGACAGATGTTTGCTCTTTTACACAGGGTCCCTATGGAAAACATCCAGATGGATAAAACCCCAAATCAAAAGATCTGCACATAAAGACTGATTACATGGAAAAAAGAATGCTGTTTGTAAACAATTTAGAATAATCTATTGTACTGTATTGCTAAAGCTACGTACACACTTCCAATTATTATCGTTGGAAAACGAACGACGAACGTTCATGCACGATATATACGAACGATCGTATAGCACCGATCCTGCACATAGAGTTAACGACACGATCGTTCGTAGATATTGTACACACAATAGATACGATCGTTTGAGCGATAGAGGAACTATGTGCACGACAGGAAAGTGAACGGACGTTCGTTCATCACGCATGCTCTGAACATGGACGATCAACGAACGACCGTACACACGAACGATGTTCAACGATCGTCGTCCAATCCGATCCGTCGGTCCGGTCGTTCGTTTCCAGCGACTTTCCTCGTTCGTCGGCGTTGTTGGTTACTTTTTTACGAACGATTTTTTGCCCAATCGATCGTTCGTCGTTCGATTGGAACGATAAAAATTGGAAGTGTGTACGCACCTTAAGACTATAAATTTGACACTGCTCAAAAAAAACAAAACAAAAAACACAGCATTCATTTTATTAGAAACTTTATGACAGGTTGGATTCTAATCCAGGAATTTATTAAGGGAAAGTTACTGAAGAGTAGAGTGGTAACTGTAGTATTTGTGTATGATCAGCATGACACGCTGTTTTTGGGATATTGGAAGTCCTATTTTAGACTCCAATTATCTATCCCTGACAAATGCATCTCAAAGTCACCTTCTTCCTATCTTTTAAACACATTGGTGGAGATGGAAAACACCAGGGAAGGGGTGCAGTGTAAATAAAGGGTCCTACATCATAAGAAACACCTTGGGAAGCTGCATGAAGGCCATAACAATTGAAATGTAATATTCAGTGGTGAGTTGAGATGCTTCTCCTAATTGTATTTCATGTGGAATGTTTATTATCCTGTGTCCTGTGTGATCTGTGTCTATATTTTGTGTTGAATAATAATAGGGGCCTTGCACATCATTGGTCATTGTAAGAGTATCACATTAAACACCAATTCATTAACAATATATAAAAAAAAGTCTAGGCACTGTAAACCATTATAAAAATTTTACAAGCCTGTAGTTTCTATTTTTTGCTGATTATATTTAATTCAAAAAATTGAAGGATCTGTCTTTAGTGGTTGTTTTTCAACTCAGCAAACCTTATGTTTGTGAGCTGCTTGGAGCTTTATTAGAACAACCTCAGTAGCTCCTAATCTCTGAGTTTTGAACTCTGAAGTGGTTTCCAATATTGCCTCACAGTATAATGCTGGCTTTATCTGTTTAGGTACAGATACAAAATGTCACAGATGGTAACAATGGATACTTTGTTTCATTAACTTAGATGCCAGTATCTATGAGCTGGATTTTAGTTATAGTTGTTACATCATATTTGCAATTTGGCCAGTAGGGTAGAAGGTCATAACTGCATGCATTTCAAGGAGTGTAACAAAGATTTTGCCAATCAAACTCGTTTACCATACTCAGGGATATATTTAAAGCTTACGCTGCCTTAGGTCATTACTACAAAATGTTTGCAGATACCAATTAGTGATCAGAGAGACTAAAATAAAAGTACTAGACACTAGTCCATAAGTGTTTATGATAACTAAAGCTGTTCACGCACACAGTGTCAGGTCACTTAATGTACTGTGATGGAGCTGTGTTTAAATTCTGATCAATAAATCCACACGAGACCTTACTTACACCTTAATCACCGTTAACAGTGGTATCGGAGCTGTCACTGGCAGGCTGCTTTGTGTCAAGCATGTACACCCACACACACTCAGGTGTATCATACACACTGATAAACACCACTCTCCTAAGAATAGACCTTCAGGTTTTAAGGCTGATTGATGATTCTCATAGGTTATGCCACTTAAAGCACTGAACTAAATTAAGCGTTATTAAAACAAATGGCTCATCTAATCAACAAAGTGTGATTAAAAGCACGCCATAACATACAAATGTAATATACTGTTGCCCACCCATTATGCTGGACACACAACAGCTCCAGATTAGCAGGAAAAGCTGATTACTGGATCAAAAACATATTTAGTATGATAAATTAGGTCAATGCTGTCCACACAGCAGGACACATGACAGATAACGGTTGCAGGGCTTTAAAACATAACCTATCACAATACCTTTCATCACAGAAATAAGCCAATAAATCAGAACAGAAAAAAACACATTTTACTTCTTAACATGAATGTGCTAAAACAACATAATGATAAAAGAGACAAATGCCAAATGCTAACATGCCAGAAAGGGCTAAAATACATTTATAATACCCAATGTTATTTTAGTCCTATAGATTTGTTACAATTTACAACAACCTTCCAGATTTCTGAAATTGATTTTTTTTATTTTTATTTTTTTTACAATTGAGACACTTTGCAAACCTTGAAAGTTTATGACCATACCCCTACTTAAAACAGAAAATGTCAGAATGAAAACACTGTAAAGAAAAGGAGAAAGCAGCACAGGTCGTCTTGTTATTTCAGTGAGGAGCACAGAGACCGAACTATTATATCTAAAGCTTAAATGAACGATGCTAAAAATATTAACTAACATCAAAATAATAAAAAATTCCTAACAAAATTTCGGTCTATTCACTAGTAGCAGATATAGAGTCTCCCACAGCCATGCAGTACACAAAAGCAGAGCCCCACCCCGAACAGAAATACGTTACGGCCTGATCAATATTGCAGAAGCAGGCATCCTACAATTCTGTAACTGCAGCTATTGCTTCTATCTAAAGCCAAGATCAGTTCTGAACCCATGCTACACACAAATGCCAGAAATGCGGATGCTTCACTTTAAATTATTATTTGTTGGCCCATGGAGTTTTACTGACTATGTTATGAATAGATCAACCCAAAAGGTTTTTAAAAAAAGAAAAAGAAGAGATCTAATTGCTGTGATGAACAAGAGATCCCTTTCTTTTCTAATGACGCATGGTATAGAAATGTTTGAACAGATATTAGCATCTGTTAAGAACCCTTTAATAACTGCAGCTTACATCCCAGCCCTAATTATCCCAAAGATAAGAAGTCGCGTTGACGTCAGGTTTTTTCTTAATACAGAGATTTTCCTAAGTTTGTAAAAAAAAAAATCTACATCTTCATTTTGTACAGACAGAACTGTTGAGCTACCATTAAAAAATGCATGAGAGCAGCTTTTTTAGCAAACCGCATTCTCCTTGACCCCATTCTGACAAAAGCTATGGTGCTTCCTTCATCAATACATACTTTCAGCTTTTCTAATGCTTCCACAAGCCTTTCAAGTGGAGCTTCTCCTGGGTCTGACATGACTTGTTTAACTTTGCAGGGAATTAAAACGCTTCTGTGTTGCTACAGGAAGTTTACTCTGCCAGATTTTACTGCCTCAGCCAGCCACAAAAATCTGAAGGTTTCCAATCACTGTGCAAATGTTTCAGCATTGCAAAGAAAGGCCAAGCATTGTCAGAAATAACAAGGTAGTCTAGCGGGTAGCAAATAAAAAATCAGCATAATGAGCAAACAATTCATCTTCACTTGGTTTGTGCTTTCAGCTCAATAAAAAAAAATATAGATTTTTGTGTGCATGGCCAAATTGAGCAGCAGGTCCACCTAGGTGCCACTAAACGCTCCCAAGAATGCAGTGGATTGTTTTAACACCATTGCCTGATTTTCTAAGGTGTGTAATTAATGCAGTGGTGAAAGAATGGCTTGAGGTGATGCGTTGGGTTGAACATAGGCAGGTAAAGTACACATAATGTTGAGAGTTTTCAAGTGGAGCTGGCTGAAAGCATCTAAGTTGTTTTAACACACAAAGGATATCTGTTTTACTTTGCAAGGAAAGCACAATGTTGTTATTGTGATCCCAACTTCCTACCAAACAGAGCAGCCATGTCTTTAACCCCCAGGATGCTGGCTGGATTATGTAGTTGAAGCAAACCCTTGACGTGCTTATTCTTCCACCCATAATCCTCAAGCCAGCAAATGTTCTGGCAAGAAAAAGAACTCCGCAACAAGCAGATTGTATTTTGTTTTCACCTGGGCAAAAAGAAAAATAAATATCAGAAGTACATTTGCACTGGCTTTTTTTTTCATAATGTTTCCAAAAAGTGTCTATTTAGTTCAAGGGGAGCGGTTAGGAGCTTAGTTGAGCCCGCAATAGAATTCTGCAGTCAACTGCAAGTCTGAAATCACCCTTCTAACCAAACTAAAAAAAAAAAAAAAAAAATTAAAAAAAGAAGGGGGGGGGGGGACACAAGTTGAAAGGAGACATGTGCCACTGCCAAAAAGGATATCTGTGGGACACTGCTAGACATGAAGGATACAAAACAGAGACAGGGACTCCAAACCAGGATCATCAATAATCGAGTAAATAGGCCTCAGGAGGCCACGATTGGAGATTAGACCTCCCTGCTTAACACGTGTTCCAAACTAGAAAGCTGTAATAGAAAACATTACAAACCCGTCCTACTGTAAATCCAAAATCAAAGGGAAAAATCCCACACAGCATTACCCTATTCATCTTATCCTGAATTAACGGATAATAATTTTAATTATCAAAGACCAACCAAGGAAGGGAAAAAGGAATCAGGAGAGATTATTTACTTTATTTCAAAATTCAGGATTAGTGCAGCTATTATTGTCCTGTCTTTGTGTTCATTTCTGAGTAGTGTCTCTGGAGAAGAGATTCACAGTGCAATAGCAGAAAGTGCCAGGATGAGCAAAGGCACAATGATCTGCTTGTATAACATATTGATGTGCTTTATAAAAGATCACAATTAACAATCATAGTTTGCTCAATAATAGTCTCTTACTGAAATGTTAAATTCTATTGTAATAATGGTCAGCTCATTGTGATTTCATTTAACACAATGATGAATTCCTGGTTAAAAATACCAATAAAAGGTAATTCATAAAAACACGATTAGTATATAAGTTATTAAACTGTGTATTACTCTCTGCCTCTGGTAACCCCCAACATAACAAAACCCAGACTAGGACATAGAGTTATCACTAGCCAATCGGTCTACAGGTAACAGGCACCGTGCCAATAAAAGGACAGCGCAGGGACAAGTCAGCAGTGTGCGGCTATTCTTTCTCTGTCCAATCAGAAGGTTGGCAGTGTGTTTGAGTCTTGCTGTAGTGCTGTATGTAGAAAGGAAGATCCAGACCTAATTATGTTGTCTGGGAGGAGTGGCTGGGTCATAGAAAACAAGCACAGAACTGCAAAACCCTCAACACGTAAAGCTTCCACCTAATGTATATTGCTGCTTACCAGAATTCAGCCAAGTTCATGGCTATGATAAGAATGAAGAAGAACAAATAATATAAATATCTGTACACTAAGCAAAATTAAAAAATATTTTTGAATAAAATTTATCAAGGCAATATATTTACAATTTTAGGCATTCTGAAGTTTTAACTAAGAAAATAATTAAGTCAACAGTTCATCCCATATTATGCAACATCATGAATTGCAAAGACATACAGAGCATGGGATAGTGCAGATTTTTGTTTATATTGGTCAAAAACAATCATGTAAATAACAGGTATTCAACAAAAATAATAATCTGAGCCATACCAGACATTTATTGCACTGCTTTACCAAGCTTTAGGTGCCAGGGGCAAGGAAATGGTTCATTATTTTCATACACATAAAACAAAGAAAAATGTTTTCAATTTAAGGAACACAAATCTTGCAGATATACACGTTACATTACTTTTTTTTTATTTTGGGAAAGAAAGGGACTTCTTCATGATCCAATTTAGCAAGCTGGGGACAGGAAGGCATCAGCAGTGTATTCTGAAATTGTCTGCTAAAAATGTGGGGTCATCAGCTTGGCTGTAATGTGTGCCCGAGGGCTGTGTAACTCTCAGGAATCAATGGATAAAAAAAGCGCAAATTCCTTAAGCAAATTCCTTAAAAAAGGCTATTTTATGCTAAAAAAAAATTGTAATTGTTTCTTTGTTTTTATCATTATATTGGTTAATATACAAAAGGATTTTTGCATTTAACTACAAAAATTTACATTAACAACCAAAGATCCACTTGATTGACAATTGATTTATATTACTATGGTTCAATATAATAACCAATCTATAAAACAAATGTGTCTTGTCTTTCAAAAATGATGCAAAAGCTAAACACAATTTTTGATTCCACATTGTTGTTGAAAATATTGCACAGCGTATACCCTGTGTTGTATGTCAGTTGTATTGTATTTACATGTTTGCCTGTAATTCAGATAGAAAAGACTGGCAAAAGTGAAGTCGAGATACCATAAGGTTTAAATTGGAAAGGGCAAGTATCTACCCTGTCAGCAGAACAAAATTCCCTATTTAAATGAACTTCTTTCAACATGTAGGGCTGCAGGCAACATCCAACCTAACACTATTTTCATCTACACATTAGGCCTACAAACACAACCCTTCTACTATCTATGTATAACCTTGTAACATGAGAAGACAAAATCTGTGTCATTATTAGACACCTAATGAAAAAGTTCACTTTCCTCCAACATACAAGCTGGGGTTATAAATGACACATACTACTAAAACTTATAGCACAATGCTGGTTAGTGGTCAACCAAGGACAGAGTTGTGCTAAAATAACTTGAATGTCGATATACAAAATAATTGTTACATATCTGGCTTTTGATTTTTTTTTTCTTTAAACCATCTGTGACATTTGGACAAAGATATCAAGGATTGGGGGTTGCTGGAACAGAAAGCCACAGATGCCAAAAAAAACCTGATAAGGATTCTATCTTACCATAAAGATCACATGTAAAATTTCTCCTTATGGGATGTGCCATGTTACCTTCTGATCAAATCATTATAAATATATCTTTCTGAAATGCATGACATCATTTGTTTATTATTAAGATATTTACCAATTTTATAAGTAATTCATAAATAGTTGCACTTGGAAAAAAAAAGATGAAACAAATGCAATAATGGTAACAAAATAAGCTACAACCCAGTAAGAGAGCATGCAGAGATGGATAGGTTACTGTAGTATCTACTCGTAGAATATCCTTAAATGAACTTTCATAATTTAAACAGGGTGTGTGGAGACTGTTTGAAAGGGATTCTGAATGAGATATTCTGTTTTTGCAGAAAGCTTGACAAATAGGTCTACAAAAAGCAAAAATTAACTACTTGAGCACTGCTAAAAATAAAACCATATGTGTGTCATCTCTTTGCGTCCTATTAGATTTATGATTGCACAGCCTCTCATATTACTATACCAGATCAGAACAGTGAGTTACATTCATAAAAACCATTTGGTGCAGAGTGCTGTTTTCTGACATTCTTACAACAGAGGTAAAGCAGATCCATTTCAGAGCCATGCTCAGTTGCAAAAGTCAATTACAGTTCAAGAACCGCCCCATCTGACATCAGACAAAGTCCAACTCTGGGCTTTCCAGGTCCATACTTTTTTATAGACCTGTCAAAGCATTAATAAAACAAAAATCTCTATACATGACATTTTTTAATCTGCTTCAGAGACAGATTTCCATGTGCAGCTCACAGATGCTAATCCTGCATAGTGGCATCATGTAATGACAAGACTCTGCTTAGTGCATTTTTATGTAAGTCTAGAATGGAACCTTGATATCCTTAATCAGTATGTGGGTTGAATGATGTTGGGTGTCAGAAATAATCACTGCTCAGTGGATCAGAACCAAGTAAGCCTGTGGGTGAAAGTGCCAGAGGCTGGTTGAATCTAGCAGATAGGGCCAAATATTTTAAAGCTTTTCTTGGGGGGTAACGTTTTCTTAGACAAAAGTGGAGATGAGCGTTAAAGTATATTCTAAGTCATTTTTGTTATTAGGACTGTTAATGCTTAAAACCAGAGCCAGGTTTGTAGCTCTCACTTACTCTAATTTTCCTGGCTTCCAGGCCACTTTCCTTGAGGAACCAAGGTGGAAAACAAAACATGAAGTGCACCAACAAATACTCTGAGCTGTGAAAAGCTACAGGAGAAAAATATGCAGGTTCTGCCTTTTTTGACCCTCACTGCTGAAGCACCAAGGTGGCAACCTTTTCTGCCAACTTTATGTCTGGCTCAGGACTACTGTAAAACTTTGGATCTCCTATTACTTTCTGGGCAGGTAAAAATGGTCACCAGAAAAAATGAAGGGGACGCACATAAAGCAATATAAACCCAACAATGTTTTTTCCTGACAGCTCCCCTTGAAAGTGGTCACCCACACACAAAAAATGGTCATATGATTTTCTTCAATATAATGCTTATACATGGATTTTGAATGATTATTCCGGCAGAACACAAGATGCATGTATCTAGTATTCATTAAACAGAGATAAACAGACATAACAGGCTGCTCCCAACTCTAAATTATTGTGGACTTCTCTGTGTGACAACATGTAGGGGAAATCGAATTTGTGCACGGAATATGGGAACTACAACATGCTGCTGAAAGATACTATATAAAGAGATGTCCCAGAACACTTGTATCACAGACCCAACCGTAAACAAAACCAAAAAAAAAATCTATACAAATAAAACAATTTCCACACAGCACAAGGCTTTAAAACAATTGTACTAAACTTCTCAGCGACAGAGACAGTGCACAGCTTCCAAAGTTACCTAAAACCAGATCAGGCAATTATAAAACTAATTAGAATGTAATCAGTAAACAAATATCCAGCAGTGATGAATTCAACTCTGTGAAAAGAGAGGTTTATGTTTCTCTCTCACGGAAACTCCATGGCTCATAGAACACACAGCCCCAACTTTCATTGGAGACCAATCCATAGTATCATTGCTTTGTTATGCAGTACTGAATAGAATGGATGATCAGCAGGGAATTACAGCAATGTTACTGCCCTGCCCTCTTCTTGCACAATCAGGATTAGGAGGGTGATAGGAAAGTGCTGATAAGAAGTGATTCATATAGCACAAGTCTTTTCTATCACTTACCTAATAAGGCATTTTTTGCACTACTAATATTGCTGGACATGCACATTGTACCAACAATATTGTATAGATATAGTAAGCCAAGTATTCTACTTCTATAATGTTGGAAAAATAATGTGCAACACAATACAGTAGCTAATTTTCTAAACATTTTTCAACAGTGTTAAAAAGGCAGTTCACTAACAGCTATTATAAAGCAAATTAGGTGCACATTATGTGTTGTGTTTAGTTTTCTGCACTCAACAACAGGAAAAAAAAGATGCTGGTCTGCCTCCGCATAGCATTCTATTCACACAAGCACATATAAAGAAGGACAACATCTCCTTTCTTTATACATACAGGATATTATACAAGGAAAACTACTAGATCATCATTAGGGCTGTACTACTGCTAACAAGGCCATGCAAAAAAAAATGAGACTCCAAGCACCCCTCACAATAGTATAAAAGTAAACAGATGAGCAACAATCAGTTTTTGGCCTCATTAGTGGAAACTATCAAACTGCGGGATAATATCTGCCATTTTAATTCATTATCTTTACAATAAAGAATAAAAACAAAATGTAAACTATAGAATAGTCTGTGCTCCATAGACAACAGCAATCTTTAGCCATCAGTCCTTTAATGGAATGATCACTCAGGTCAAGAGACAGCTACACAGACACACCAATTTGACTTAAATCAATCACGAATGTTCATCTCTTGTGATGAAAATCTAGCTTCCATACAAAGCTTTATAAACAACTTTCCAGAAAGAAACATGGCTACCACAAGGCCCCTCCTCTTAGTACCTTCAGTATTTCTTGGTCAGTGACCTATAACAAGTATGCATCTAAAAAGAGTCAGTGCAATGTCCTCTCCTCACCTATTATCTGCACACTTGTGCATGTACTGAACTCTGCGTGTCAGCATGATATAAAGACGGCATGAAGTGTGCACTGGCAGCCTCCATGTTTCCCTATGGCTAATAAACACCTACCGTATAACATATCACATGCATTACAGCTATGTTTTTACAGCTTTTTCTCTGAAACCCATGGAAATAATAAATTAAATACACATTGCCTAATTGTTACTATTTTTAACCTAAAAAAGTACACATATTTCATAAGAACAGAAACTGTCTAGGTATCAGTCTGCATGATTTGCAGAAGTACTCCCCATATGTGCTGACACTATATGAAACATTGTGTGACCAAATTTGCATGTAAAAGTGAAGTTGCCTTTGTAGCATAACCACAATTCCAGCTAAACTATTAAAATTTAGAAAAACAGAAAAGTGAAGTGACTCCATTGAGCAGAAATGGAAACAATCAACAGCAGTCTTATGGAAGTGGTGGAGGGATAAAAAATATCCTGACTGACCAAGTCTTTTATATCGCATTATAGGAGAAAATAAAAAATAAGGTGCTCAGAATTACAGGGTTGCCAGCAGAAATCTGCTCCTAATCAGATTGCGCATCCCATTTAGGAGAACAGTTGAGTGGTAAGGTTAGGAGCCCAGCATTTAGCGGCGGACATTGATTCCCAGCATGCCTGACTTGCAGGAAGCTTTCGGAGAGACTGTAAATAGACAGCATGACTGGCAGGGAACTGGCAATCTTGTATTGTGGCTGGACACTTGCCATTAATATTCCTTCCAGCAACACCTCCTCTATTCAACCATTTCAATTGCAAGGTAATGAGCAGGGCCAGCTTTCAGAAACCTTGGTGTCTTACTTCTATTGAAAAGATATGAAGAAAGAAAATAATATATACCTTTCTTTCAGAGATCATTTAATGGCAACTTTCTGCATCTCAATATGCTCTACTATTTGATATAAGAGAAAAATATTGCATAGGGCAAGCAACAGAATACAAACAAGTACTGTCCCATTCCAGACCTGCAGTATATCCCTCGGTACAATGCAAAATGTGCTTCGACAAATGGTTTACAATAAGATGTTTTACTCTTCAGACTAAGTGATATAGCTCAAAGGTTTTATTAGCCCACATATGGCAAATGCTCTGCAACCAACAACATATTCAAAGCATAAGATGTTTTCATACTCACTGCAGATTATAGGAGAAGGGTGATCAAGAAATATGCAGTGTTCTGGTATTTAGGAGAGTATGTTATATTTATGTCTATCAATGGGATTTGGCATTAAAATCAATCGGATCTGACCTGCAATTATTTACAGCATCAGGTTAAACAGAATATTAATTATGATAATGCAGGCAATAGATTCAGCAATGCCCTGATAAATGCTTAAAGTTGTATTTACACATAGTTTTGTGCCAAAACAAAGTGTGTGTATAGACACAACCATGGATCAGAAGGAGATAATCTCCATTAATTAACATGTCTTTTGTATTTAATTATCCTAAAAGACATGGGAGACATACCAAATTAGCATTTAGAATAGAAAAGATCTGCAAGAGACAAAGCAGGTCAGATTACTTTTCAAAATGCTACTTTATCCTGGACTGTGTGAAATAAGCAATAGGGTATTACAAAAAAAAAAAAAAAATAGTAAAACAATGTATATATGCTTAGATATGCTTTAAATTCCAATGCAATTTGTAAAAAAAAAAATAAAATAAACAAAGAATCTGCAAACATTTCTACCACATTCTTACCATGGACTATGATCTATAGCTGTAGGATATTTCATTAAACTTTGTTTCCTTTTTGGTAACACAGGTGAGGTTCTGCACTCCAAATCTGTAAAAACTGCATCTGAATCCCACTTTTCAATCTGGTGGATTATATCCATGGAAAGCTCCCTTAGTACTGCATTTCATACCTGGCAATTGAAGTGGCAGTCAGACAACCAGCATTTACTATAACAGGAAAATTGTCCAATAATGTATCCAGAACACAAGCCAAGGTCTGTAAGCCGCCCTAGAAATGTCAGACGATCTTATGAATCCTCCTGAGCAGTGAAAGCAGGAATAAGTAGTTAGATGAAAACTTCTGACGAAGAAAATAAAATCCAATGGATCCCTTCATAGCTTCCCAGGCATGATTCCAGCGTTTCAAGCATTGCAGACAGCGTGCAGGGCAGATGAAGCCAAGTCTCCCAGAGATGACGTATTCAGGGATATGGAAGTGGTTGCTTGTTTTTCCTTAATTCTGCTGAAATGCTAACCAAGGTATGGAGATAATTAAATGTCTGTATCACCACACTGAATGCAAATCTTCCCACAGAGAGCAGGGCGTTCCTGTGCAGCTGGATGGGAGCTGGTCAGGACTTTGAGATGTTCTGGCTTGCTGTCCTATGCTCCCATGAAGGAAACAGTGGTGTAACACAGAAGCTCCAACTACTGTATGTTCTGTCACCACTGTTCCCTTGTTCAGGGCCTCTGATTTCACATTCCTGTTTGGCAGTCAACTAACTCTGGAATGTCACTTCTCAGGCCTGGAATGTAAACTTGTTCATCAGAGTAAAAGGAATCTCTGTGCTCCAACCCCCACACCATCTACAAGCTCCATCATCACAGGAATGATGGGAAGGGGGAGGGCGATTGAACACTTCTCAGTAGGGAGGAACCTGTGAGACATGAGCTGCTTTACTCACCTGCCACAGGAAGTGTTACTGGAGCTGCTAGATTACAGTGAAAGTGAGGATATTCATCTCTGATTCACCTCCTCCCATTTCATCACACAGCAGACTGCTCAAAACCTTTACAATTACACATAAATTACCTGTTATAAGAGGTAACAATGAGGCTTATTGAAATGGTATGGTGACAAGTCAGCCTTGTTGAAAAGGAAAACATTACAGAGACCCATCCGAGAAACATTACAATGACCTAATATTGGCTCCTCGGAGTTAATGCTGATCCTAATACTGACAACTCAAAGCAGCAATCTGAGGTACCTGAACTATATACAATTTAAATAAGATAACCTATGTAAGAAACCTATTCCTCCTGAAGAGCACCACATTGTCTATTTATAGTGTAAAGAAACACACTTGACCTTCAACAAACCACAATATACTTACATACATCAGTGTAATGTATGTATGTGTGAAATGTACGTTATATGTGTACCCTACATTGCTCAAACAATTGCAGTCACATTAAGCAATGAGGATTGTTAACAGACCATTCAATGGTGTGGATTAACAATGGCTGCATGGATGTAAGGAGAGTCTGCATTGGTTACAAGAAACCAATAAGTTTTTTACTTCCATTAACACTTTAGGAGTTGCTGCAAACACCACAGGGAGCACCCAATTCAGTACTTTTAACAAGAGACTTTGTAGGGCTAATTAGTAATAAAGTACTCAAAGAAAAAAAAGGATTAAAGTAAACCTTTCACAAAGCTGGAAGATAGTATTTTTTTTTAAACCAAATTCAATTTGTTTAGAGATACAGCTAAACTCATTTTAAATACAAATCTTTTACTCTCGGCCATGCCCTCTCAAGGCTCCCTGTTGGTTCTTTACCATGACAGGTAGCCTGACTGATCTCAGAAGGGGGTGGTATACTCATTTTTTGTTATTTCCACTAACATTGATATTATTAACACAGTATTTATATAGCACCAACATATTACACCTTGCTTTACAATGTCCATAGTCGTGTGACTAGATGTTCCTCAAAGGGCTGACAACCTAATGTCCCTACCTCAGTCATATGTTAATGTCTTTATAAGAAGACATTAACACATGATTTTATGTTAATTTTTATATATGTTATTTTTAATATGGTCCAAGGTCAATTTTGGGGGGAAGCCATTTAACCTAACTGCATATTTTTGGAATGTGGGAGGAAACCGGAATACCCATAGGAAACCAACACAAATACGGGGAGAACCTGCAAACTCCATGCTGATAGTGTCCTGGTCGAGATTCAAACCTGGGACCCAGCGCTGCAAAGGCTAACCACTGAGCCACCATGCTGTCAGCTATTTCAATTGGAATATTACAATACAGACAAGAATGTCGATAACACTTTTAGCCTCAAACTCAGCAGCGTTCAGAAGACTTGCCTTGTGACTCAATCACATGATGACTGGGAACAAATTCCAAGACTAAGAATCTGTTCATTATAGAATACAAACTGCTGCTTTAGAACAATATTGTTCTAAGCATACCTAGACTCAGAATTTTCACCACTTTATACTACTTCCCTATGTCACGCATCCCGGGAAGCTCTTGGGTGCTCCTTCTGCGTATGCCTGAGCACCCCGGACATGTGCAGAAGGAGTCCTTTCGTCAACAGGCGAGGGGGGCAATCTCACGCATGCGCAAGTTTACCCCCCCCCCCCAACTACGACAGCCGATCTCACGCCTGGGTTGGGCAACGCAGTAAGAAGAACCCAGAAGAAGAGGAGAAGATGGCGGCGCCAGCCCAAAGACGGATACTGGGACGACGCAGGACCTGACTTAAGAAAACTCTGGACCGATCGACTGAGCTGCGGAATTGAAGGCAAATGTATTTTTTTTTTTTTTGTTTTGGACGTTTTTGGAGTTTAGTTCCTTTTTAAATGCTATCACTGAGAATTAGGAGGAGGATATAGAACAGCAACAACCTAATGTTGTCTAATGAAATGTATTGTCGATATTAAAGAGTTACTGGCACCTGATAATCTCCAAAGATATGTTTGTCCAAAATCCTGCTGATTAATATTATGTCATCCTAAATACTGCATTCTACAAATAGGACAACATGTGTTATTAGTAATTTCAGACTGAGAAAACCAGTCAATATTTGTGAAAGCAGAGTGAAAAAATATGCTGTCTAGGTGTGAAAATGAAAACATGATGTCTGTGAAATGTGAATGCAGAACAATACATATGTGTACCTATAGGCTGGTAAATCAATCCAGGCCTTACCTTTACTGAACTCAGTAACACTGCTGCAGCTGCACTCTGAATTATACAGCTTCACACTAAGTGCATAGGTGTCTTCCTGATTGCACTGCAGCCTTGGGTTTCTTTTTTGTTTTTTGCGCATTTAAGTTTTTGGTGCATATTTCCAATCTTAAAACCACAGAAAGACTTTTCTACAGGAAATCAACTGCTTTAGTGAATCACAAAATCTGTGCACTTAAAATTCACACTAAATCACACTGAAAGAAAATGAGCCCTAAAAGAGGACTATGAGTCCCCCTAACACTGAAGCCAGCATCTACCCATAGTACATTCTCCTGTAAACATTCAACCAGAGGAACATGTGAAGACAAGCTTACACTAAAGGACATGCCACAATTACCATAATTACATACAAGTCCTGCTTTTCCAGAATAGACAAGAAAGGTTAGGTGTAAAGAAGAATTTCCAGTTTTTAACACAATTTGTTTTACATTTCCTATTGTACTGTACTGTAAAATGTATTATATGGAAGCCTTTCATTGCAGCACAATCTATCAGACTCCTTAAGGTTGTCAGGAAAGAGATACAACCACCAGCAGATTAGCAGCTGCATATCTTGGCCTAGGTGGCATCTATGATTGTCCAGGAACCGACAACTCACAGCCAGCCCCAGTTATAATATCTATAGACCAGCCTTTCCTTGCCTTTTTATATTTATTTATTTATATATGTCATTGTTACAGATAACCAAAAAAAGATCAATGTCTCACTTAGACTGATCCAAAGGGCACAAATTGGTCATTGCTCGAGGAATTGTAGGAACCCTGGTTGAGAAACACTGCTATAGACATCTCACCAATTTTAATCAATGCTTTGAAATCAGGCAAAAGGAGGAGGTAGTGAACAAAGTACACCTCATGCCAGGCAGTCCTCAGACAAGCATTGAGTTTGTTTCCAAGCACTTTAGGAATGAATGGTATGGGGATATCTGTCCATCTTTGGGCAGCACTAGAAAAACAGCTTAAACCCGCATACACACGTGCAATTCTTGTCGTTGGAAAGGATCTTTCACAATCCTTTCCAATGATAAGAACCGCAAAATGCATTAACGAGTGCTGTACATACAGCACCGTTCTGCTCTATGGAGAGGGGGAGAGCGACGGAGCAGCACCCAGCTGCGCGCTCTCCCCCTTCCTTTGCATTAGGATCGCTCGTCGTTCATCGTCCGTGGATCCGCCAGGATGGATCCAAGGACGATGAACGACCTGGGCTGTACACACGCCAGATTCTCGCCCGATATCTGGCCGATGCCGATTATCGGGCGAGAAAAATTTGACGTGTGTACGTAGCTTTAGTACAAAGGCACCAATGATTACTCCATGATGGCAATCCCCGCTGTTTCACATGAAGTAGTATGTACAGGGACAACAGGCCCAGAGACGGAACTTTCAACGAAGCAACTAGAACCTGTGCATTTATATGCTGATACATTCTCTAACAATTGATCAACCCCCAGCATTTCTTTGCAGTTTCAAAAATCAGTAAATGCTTGCATAGATTCCTCTATGAGTGGGGCCAACCATTCACCTATGATATAATCTCATCTTCCCCAAGAACATTGTTCATGCCTAACTAAATTACATGAAAAATAATAAATTCCTTTCTATTTACACAATTTTTAAATCATCTTTTCTTTCCTTTTGAGTTTCTCATGATTACATACTATTCATGCACACCAGAAGACAGATGCTACATGTCTGTCTATTGTTGGCTGCCCAGGTATATATGACCATTAGGACACTCAGGAAAAATATCTTTACCACGCCCCAGCAGTGCAAAATAAACACATTTAGGAGCAATAGTCATTCAATGTGTCTGGAATAGAATAGAAACTCACAGCAGGCGGATTGTTCACCTGACGGGTAAACACTGCACAGAATAGACCACAGAAACAATAGCATACCACCTGAACTGAGAACAATGAAAATGCTGGACACTCTCTCAACAGATTTACAAAGATATCAGCCATCTGCCTAAAATGCGCATACCTCTGATAACATTAAAAACATGCTAAAAGGGGTTTGTGTCACTTCAAGTTTAAAAGAGCCAGAGAACAATACACTTACTAAATGTTTTCAATAAGTTGCTGAGCATATTTACATCAACCTGGCCTATCATATATAATTAGAGGACAAGATGTCCAGTCTAGGAGCCAAAAGGCAATTTTTTTTAGAACAACATATATCACCCAATTTACATTATTTTGGGGTAAATTTCAATAACTTCTTTATGTGTTGTGCAGCAGGAAGTGTAGAAAGTTCCCCATTCAAGAGGAAGCAATAAACCCAATAACAAATACAATACATACTCATTTAAATTGAAACTCCAGAAATCTGATGATGTAAAAAAAGAAAAAAATTCCATCAAATTTACCAGATTTTGCAAGTTTTTTTTATACTTTCTGTTACTGCAGGATCTGATCACATCCTTAAAAAGAAAGTAGTCAAGCCTAACTAATGACGGGTACACATACATATGAATTTCTAATTCTAAATTCCCCAGCTTCATTGAAATCGGTTCTGTAATATGCACAAGGATTTGGCTGGTGTCAATGCTTAGGTCTGCAGAACACTTCAGGGCATCGTGCCACTTGATCAATGTGGGTGGTCTGTGCACAGTCCAATGATGTGATGGGTGTAGACTAATGCCAGGAAATGCCAGAGGAAAAGCAACCAAATGCTTTACTATACTACTAGCTATTACTGACTCATAGCTTACCAAATATTTTGGGGCCATAATAAAACAAACTTGGACAAAACTCCACTGTGAACTTTATTTCCTGTCACAGCAGCCCAGCGGCATCAGACAGTGATATGTCATGCACATGTTGCATCCACATAGCTACTGCATACCAGATTCATGAGCTCAACTGCGTCTGACAGCTGTACATTATCAATTTGTGATTATGTGGCAGGCCTTCAAGTGCAAAGAAGGGCAAATACAGGCGCATATTTCTATTGGAAATATGCACCTATTTCTATTGCCACATAATATAGGGGATAAGGAAATTTGTTCTTGTGACACAGCAAATATAAGATAAACCGTTGTGCACAAATTACCCAAAATGTGAATGCACCTGGATAAAATCCATGGGAACCATATTGCACGTAATGCTGGTAAGAGAGAGGGGAAAGATGTGCTAAAGGAGTAACTAAATGAAAATCAGGACATTTGGAAGACCACTACCTTCTCCTAGGATGTCCTTATGTATTAGGTCTAATGAACTGTCCTGGTCTGTATGATTACAGATTTCATGTGATTCGCCATCTGCTGGTAAAAAGAAGTACTGGCACACAGTATGCTTATTCCCTGGGGTAACAGCTGTATTGCTGAAGTTAATCCTCAGTCTTCAAAGAACTTCATAATCACAGCAGGAAGAGGGTTGCTATTATTTACTAGGGGGTTACAGACACAGGATGAAACAGGATGTTTAAAGGGAGGTTTAAACTTATATTGGACTTCCCCTTTTGGTAAACTTTTCATATTCCAATGTAAAAATCCAGTGACATATATAAAACAAAGCACCTGAAAACATAATAACATATAGCATCTTTCTTCAGGAACACCCATCGCTTGGGCGTTCAAAGTGAATGGAATTGCTGAAGTCTCCCAAGCCTTGAATTCGTTTATAAGTATGTCCACTATAGTGACTGACGGCTTGGCAAGGAATAGGGGATAAGCCAACGCTTGGTGTTCTTGGCATTGTTTGAACTTTGCATGATGATGATTATTATTAAACTGTATTTAAATAGCGCCAACATATTACACAGAATTGTACATCAAATAGGGGTTTTAAATGACAGATACATACAGCACAGGGCTGGAAAGGACCCTGACTGATAAAGCTTGCATTAATCATTTTCTTGACTTTTTAAAATTTGAGGACAAATGCAAATGTATGAAAGCACCACTGTGAGCTGTAACTTTCACTAATACCAATTTAATAAAATAATATTTGTAATTATTATGTAATCTGTGTACAAAGATTTATTTTTTGTGTGAGGGACTTGTTATATATACTCCCCCACTGCCTGTCTTATTGATCACATAGGGATTTCGTCCTTTTAGGTAATAAGTGACTAAGGCTACGTAAACATGTCAGATGATTCTCACCCGATAATAGACTCATATCTGACAAGAATCTGGCATGTGTACAGCCTTGTCGTCCATCCTGGCAGATCCACGGAAGAGGAGGGAGCGTAATGAAAGTGAAGGGGAGAGAGCGCAGCAGGGTGCCGCTCTGTTTTTCTCCTCCTCCCTTCTCCATAGAGCAGCACAGTGCTGTATGTACATAGCTCGTTCATGCATTATGCAGTCTCTTGTCGTGGGAAAGAATCGTGAAAGATCCTTATATTTATTGCACTTGTATATGCAGCCTAATTCTTCCCAATAACCCAGGAGGATCCTTTTGCAGGCGTGCCAAAAAGATTCCCCTCACTCCCGGTCCCAGTGACCCATAACCTCCCCAATAGGATCAAAACCTACAATAACAGCTAACAGTAACTACAAGCACTCCAATAGACAGTGGCTCCAAAGGGTAAAAAAAAAAAAAAGTAGCAAGGATGCATACTTAAAAACTTAAACATAAAGAACACCACACAGCTCAGGCACGAGCGGTTAGCAGTTTATTTGGGATGAAATCGCCTGTTCTTAAGAAGTAGGAACCTTGTTTGTGCTGTAAGATCAATAGTTTAACCAGAATAAAAGAGAAGTTCTCATTTAAGAGAACTGCGTTATATCACCATACTGCAACATCAGATTTTACTAACTGATTATACTATCACATCTGTAACCGCAACTTCAGGTCAGGGACGTTGCCACCCATGAAAGGACCCTAACAAAGGAATGTTCACTGCTCTATAATCTGTTTAATGTATCAAGTCTAAATTAAAACTGATAGAAATCATTAATGAAAACGGATAACATTTTACATATAGCATGAAAATGGGAAGGACATTAGGCAGAAACATTAGAGAAGTAGGAAAAGAGAAGTATTGGTCAGTAAACAAATTATCAGCAAATTCAAAGAAAGAAACTAAACATCCTTCAGCTGAAGTGGGAATAACTAAAATTAATTGTAATGAAGTAAAAGTAGAAAACCCACACAAACACGGGGATAACATGCATATTTCATGCAGATAGTGTCCTGGCCGAGACTGCTAGCCACTGAGCCATCTGTGTCGCCCATATCTGGTCTGTTATAGAACACCTCTGGGAGCATTTGTACCTAATTTGAAGACAAGAGACCCGGAAAACAATACATTGATATCTGGGGCCACACAAAGAAGGCTAAACATATTCATTCTGGGGCAGAGAATTACGTTTTGCCTGTACTCTTCCCATCTGAGGGGGGCACAGATTTTGAAGAAACTCTTGAGTAAATGAAGCATGACAATATATATGAGGTCCTTCTACAAGACAGCCAGCATTCAAGGAGAAGGAATTTTGCAAAGGGTAACTTTATAAATAGCACTCATATAATTATAAATGTTATGCTGACAATGTTAGAAGAAAACTACACAGGGCAGGCAGAATTTCAGTGTATTTAGGGGAACTTCCAAGTGTTGGGAAGACGTGCTATTTTGAGTTCCTCTTTTGCTGCGGCACCTCATAATCTCTTCCTATTTCTTTGACACGCTTTAGTCAGGAGACCGCCCTGAGGTTACCGCTGTATCCACAGTGACCTCTTCATAGCAAAGTGACATGGCCATTTCTCATGCGTCTTCCTGGTGAAAGCTCTACAGTACTCTGTTAAACCCCTTTTACCCTCCACTGCTATTCTCTGCGTGTCTTCTCCTCAGATCTTTTAGAAATCAGTCTCCAGAAAGAGCAATCCCCCCCTCCTCTCAGTTCAGTTGGTGGCATCCTGCAGTGCCATTCTATTCTTTTCTTTCACTAACCAGTCACTCAGAGTTTATTACTCAAAGTCTTGGCTGATAAATTGAAGACTAGTTCTCTAGCTTTGCCATTCTATGCACATAGCACTACGATAGA
>NC_092860.1:109585264-109643946 GCF_032062135.1 Pyxicephalus adspersus | reverse complement strand
TCTAACATGGTAAATAACATTGTTTGGCAATTTCTGGAAACAATCAAACACAGAAATGGTTTATGTTTTTATTATGGAGTCACAAGCCTATACAGGGGACAGTGTGTACATAAATTGGAATTTTTTTTTGTCACTTCATGTCTGTATGTCTAGATCATTTTTCACCAGGAAAAAGATGTCCCATCAGTGAAAGTTTTGAAAACATTATCAGTCAGCCTGATGCACAGAAGGGATGGGTACAAAGGCATTTTTTTCATGATATTAAAAGTCACTTGCGTTTTTTTTTTACCATTTCATAGTAGGAGAAGTCATTAATGTACAGGATTGTACAAAGTACTATAGGGGAAAGGCATTTACTGAAGTATGAGAGGTTTTACCAAACCATGTTCACCCCAGAATGTTTTTTTTAAGCTAGATTGGCAGAAGTTGTAGGAGGATGCATAAAACGTGGGTGGTACAACAAGTGACAAATTTAGTGACCCCAGTTGTTGTTGCCAAAGAAATCCTAGGCAGTGAAAAAGCCAATCTCAGGTTCTAAGATTAAGTTATAGAATCAGTGATGAAGATTGCCTAATCTGCGAGGTAAGGGGGCATTTTATGTTGCAACTCTTTAATACACCTACGTAAGCTTCAACTTCCATATCCGAGTGTTGGATCTCTTTGACCTTCATTAACTCACATTGCTAATTCATGAGTCACACTCCTGTAGGAAATGAATCATTTTTGCCTATGTAAAATACAAGAGATTTGGACACCACAGAAGAAACATTACTAACAGTACACAAAAAACTAACAATTAAGGTGTTTTCATAAAAAGGAGTTGCACGACTAATAACTAAAAGGTACTCACTCTACTCCATGAGTACAATCATAGCGACATACAAACAAAACAAAAAAAAAAGACTTTATAAAGAGCAATTTAACCTGGAGGCATGGCTAGACAAACATTCATAAATTAGCCAACTTATAAAAATCCATATTTTACAGATAACATGCTGCAATTACCTTTCAAAAAGCCTGTTCTTCTACCCTAAAATAAAACTGAATGATATGCCTAAAATTAGGACTGTGAGCCAAATTTCAAGACTCTTCAAGATCTTCTGACAAAGGTCTAGTGAAGCTCTCATGGCAGAGCTCATGATTTATTAGGAAATGCAATTGAAAGCCTTCCCAAAGACTGCCATGTCTTCAACACTGCAATAAAGTGGATGACAGGCACTTCTATCCTACACACCCCCCTAAAAAACACTTTGGAAAAAACAAATCTCGAACCTTCAAAACGCCTGGCAACAAACACATTTATGTTTGCTATCACTGACATCAAAAGAACACTATTCTCCTTTTTCCTACAGGGCAATACAACAGGAGACAACCTCTTCCACAATATCTGCATTTAGGAAATTTAACACGTATTTATCACTGCAGCAAAAATGCATCCTATGTAAATGGCTCCCCTCCCATTTGGCCCAACAGAACAAAACGAACTCAAAGTCCATTGTGTTGAATTAGACACAGAAGACTAAAAATAACAAAAATATACAATCACGACAATGTTTTAAACCTTGGTCATTTTTTCTGATTTATACTCTGTACAAAAAACCTAGGGAATTGGCATCTACATTCAAGAATATGAATGTAGATGCCAATTCCTTGTCGTCCATCCTGGCGGATCCACGGACGAGGAGGGAGCGCAATGAAAGTGAAGGGGAGAGAGTGAGCTGTACAAGCTCACTCAGGGTATATAAATATACTTAACTTTACCAAACAACCACCATGCAGCTTACTGACAGCAAAACATGAAGGTGACAGAGAGAATAATTAAATAAAAGCTGACACAAACACTTTGCAAAGTTTATGTTTACTTTGCATAACCAACTTTTACCTAGTTACTAAAGCTTAACCTGGCTCTAACACACAGCAAATGTAAATCCAAGAATAAAAATGTAAAGTGTTGCAGTTAACACATCTTTACAGTTTTCCCTCAACATATTTTTGGCCATGCACACCGCCTGGCATGTTGCACTGATCCCTTTGCTGTCATCAGACAACCGTTCAGCGGCCAGTGAACCTCTAAAAGCAGGACACCAGCAGCCCCAATCTGCTTCAATGCCATCATTATGACGCACCATCTAATAAAAGTGCAACAGTCAAGTGCTCGCCAGCCACTGTGCCAGGAATACAAGGCCCTGTGCACTTACACTTGTATTGGATGGTGTGTATTAATGGCAGCACTTTTATTTCTGTATACTTGCATTACCCTGTTAAAAATGAACTGATCAAATTACCAAACTTTCCCCCTTTCTAGTTTACACTGGAGATCTGACATGTTGATTGCATTTAGCAGGCAAGGAACAAAGGCATGTGTCCGACTACCTGGGATTTTTTAGGTTTTCATTTTTAGGCCATTGAAGCAAAAATGTTGCTACTCCCAGTGTTGAAATCCAATAGTCCTGCCCTGCACTACTACTTTTCAGATGCCTAAACCAGACTTACCCCTCCTGCCCTTTGCCTAAACTTAACCAGTCATACAATGACAGACAGTACATACAATGGGACACTACAAAGAGTTGGGAATACTTTCTTTTGTCCTAATAAATAACTATCTAAATTCCAACTAACTCTGTCCTGGATGTTAGATATTAACGGCCAATCTGATAATATCTGAATGTCATTCGTTGAGGCTTAAATTTTATGCCCACTTTATTCAGCTACTTTTTAATGCCACCTACCTAAAAAAATGTCTGGGGAACACTGCATTGGATGTGATGACTACATTAGTTTTCTCTCTTTTTTTGTCTTTTTTTCCCCTATTAGTACCCGGTGATTCTGTCAGTTACACTTTTTTGGGTGGTAACAACATTCAGCCACTGAATTACATTTATGGAGAATTAGCAGTTTAACTCCCAGCCAGGGTTACAAACATCTACCCCTCTCCCCAAACCAAAGAGAAGGGGGTTCTGCAGTCCTCAAAGATAACTAGAAATATGTAACTGATATGTTTGCAAATCATGCAGAAAGTCAAGAAGATACAATGACACACAAAACAAAATACAACAACTGGGTTTCTTTATTTTACATTCTGGAGCCATTGATCCACCCCAGCACTGCCTTTCAGCCACCTTATCTCTGACAAATTAAACAGCAATTAGGCAGCCAAGTGAATTACTTTGAAACACCAAGGCGTGCTCACAGATCCCCCATTCTGTCATTTACTGAAGACAGGCAGGGTTCTCCCCAGGCCCTTTTAGATGGGTGCACCATCCGGCACTTTTCAGCACCCACCCGGCTGTTTTTGGGTGGTTACTAAAGAGTTTAGTCACAATACAGGGGCTACCACCCACCTACAATTTCTTCCCACCCGGCTTAAATAAAATTTCTGGGTTGAGCACTGACAGGTAACGTGTTTCTGATGTAAAGCAGCAGACAGAAGGGTGCCACTGGATTCTCACATTGAGCAGATATTTAGCCAATTACACGTTACCTAGTATGTAATAATTACAGATGACTAACAAATACTTTAACAAGGAACAAGCAAGCCAGTTTGATATAATCTGTGTTTGACTTAACAGGGCTTGGCGTGCAGGGAACATTCGGTTACATGTATGTATCAATGGTCACTGGTCATCAAATTCTATAGGAACTGTAACTGGTCCTGAAACAAACTCAAAGCTTGGAAGGCTATACTAAGATTTTGTGTGAAAAGTTGATGGGGTAACACCACTACAAACAAAATTGCATCTTAAAGAAATGGGGATGTGACAAAGCCTAGGGCATGGTCAGTGTACACAGATGTAGAGAGGTCTCTAGGGGTACTTCTATGCACAACTAAAAAAATAGTGCCTTTAAACAAACTTCAGGCAGATATGAGACAAAAAAAATCTAGCTCTGTATTTATTACCAAGAACTAGAATTTGTAGTATTAGCCTTTTTCTGTGTTTGAACAGTTTAAAGTAGCAGCCAGTTTGTCAGTCTATGGTGCTCAAGTGCCAACAAGGAAAATACCTATAGGAGAGAGCAGAGTAATACTGAGAGGGGCTAATCCATCTGCTACTTCTCAGTTTATTGTTCAAGTACAAGCTGGGGATGTTAAGACTTATACAGGGTAACTGAACTGCAGCAAAGTCCAGTCTTCTATCCTGCAAGACTGGGCTGTGTATCATAGGGCTTTATTAATTCCAGGATTAAAAAAAAGCTTTTATAGATATTTATGCCGTATATTAAGCCGTTTGTTTGAAGTTCAGTTAAAGCACATTTCAGAAACAAAACACTTAGATCATCTTTTTTGGAAACAAATAACCCAGAACAATGACAGTTTCACAGTAACAAATGTCATGTTTGACTTGGGCATGCAATGGGACAAAGTCCTGCAGTGGCAGCATACTGGGAGGGAGAATTTCCCGTCACAGGGGAAAGATATGATTTCAAAACCAAAAGTAAACATAGGAAAGAAATAACATCTAAATTATAAGTTACTGTGCTGTTGCAACGTATGACAAACTGGCATAATCGGCATGATCCAAGAAACAAAGGAAGCATTCATGAAGAGTTATGCACAGTCTAAATACTGTAAACCTTTTCAACCAATACCATCTGCTCTGCTTCCACTACAGTTCATAAAAATGACTAAGGACTATTTAAATATTTGCAGAAAGAAGGACAGTGATGATGTACAAAGTCAGGAACTCATAGCAACCTCATTTCAGATTATTGCAATCAGCACAGTGAACTAAGTATTGAGTAGATGACTGTACTTTGTAAACTGGTATTTTTTCAGGCTTAAGAACTTGCCAGTTTTGATTACATCAGATTACCATACAGCACATGTGAAAAATAGCTAAAATATCTGCAGTCTACTGCAGCAGGTTTTTAACAGGTTAAAAATAGGAGAAGTATAAAACTGGTTGCTAGACATTAAAAAGACTAACTTAAAGGGTCACATAAACCCCAGGGCAAATGAGGCGAGATTAAACATTACAACTATGAGGAAAGATGACCACAAACAGGAAACAAGACAAGTGGTTTACAGTGAGAAACTCCAAGTCCCTGAACCTGGGAAAAGCTTGCGAAAAAACAAGCATTCCCTTTTAGTTAACATTCCAACAGCAAGATCTCAGCACCCAAAATGTAGGATAATTCTTACATGTGTATGATGTGCTCCACAGTCTTGTTCCTTTACATAAAGTAAGATTATATCCCCACCTGGTAACAAAGCTATGTACTATTACCGGTCATGGAGGAGCACTGCTTTACTAATAACTCAAAAGTGGTGACCTGTACACTGTACATGCAATCACTGCAACAACACAACATATACAACACCTTTCTACTTATACATCCCTACCTATTAATATTTCTTATCAAAATACATTTATACAATGCCACCCATTTTTTTTTCTCCTCCATTTATTGTCCGGATACTAAAAGCATTTAGGAAATTCCTAGCAACCTCTACAAATGTGTTACATTTTGGGTGGGGGTAGGACCAAAAATGGCCAGATTTAATGTGTGCAAGGTTTGCTTTATTTTAAACAATTTGGTAGCCGGTATTTAACATATAATACATGCGTCTATCAAACAAAAACTTCCTAAAAAAACAAAAACTGGTCTGGTCTCATCCTTTCATGGAGAACATGAAATTCTTGTACTGTGCTTACGTTAATTACTAGAACTAAATATAACAATCAAAAAACTGAATTCTGACTAACCAGAATATGTTCAATAATTTACTGTAAGAAGAAAGTGACCTACCTGCTCCTGGGGAGAAACATGGACTCCTTGATAAACACAGACCCAGATAAAAGGATATACCAGCAGGTACCGATATCATCAGGGCTAAAATAACAGAGAGAAATACATCAAGAAAAGAACTCTACAGGATAATATAGAAACATAATAAATATGCTTGTATGGTCTGAAAACAGGAATAAGCGCCACTCTATAGTTCTGTGTCTGCTGTTTAACAACATAACTTCACAGGATGTGTACATAAGCATGAAAGAAAGTGCAATCCATCTAATATTCTCTGAAAGATGACAGGGTGTATTACTCAAGTCTGACATTACCAAAGGAGAAATAAAGAATGGAAGTGAGAACCTCAGACTGTGTATTTTCATACAACATTTCCCCAATTTCCTAACTACATTTTTATCTGAAATAAGTTTACTCCTTACTTAATTGTGTATTCTTTCATCCCCAGTCTTCTTCCTTCTGTCGCCACCATTTATTTAATTGCTGCTTACCTTGAATATCCTCTAATGAATCTAGATTTTAATGCTCAGCATTATCCATTGAGTAAACCTCCCAGCCTGTGGTCAGGAATGATTGTTTCCCCACCTAGGGGTAACAGTAGGAGTGTCTGGGTCAACCTCAGCCATCAGATGGTTCCTTAGGTCCTGTATGTCCACGTGACTGACTGCTCCTGGGGATTTTCCTTTCTTTTTCCTTCTTACCTCAACAATGCCTTACTGTTTAAGGGCCAGGTATCTCCAAACCAGAATACTCTAACCAAGCCTCTGTGCTAGAGCCTGAGAACAGCTAATACCCATATGCTTGCTGATTGACGCGGCTGTTTAAACAATAGCTCAGTTATTCAGCTCACTTTACCAAAGACAGGTGCTTACTGGCAGAGAAAATGCAGCCTGATATACATACAGTAAATATAAGATGTGTGAAGTTTGTATGATCAATAAATTCTACACGATATGATAAGTGGGTTTCCAGCACTTATTTAGGTTTTTTATTTATTTAGCCTTTTTTCTACTTTTGCTGACTTTGACAGTGTGTGAAAAATACATAGTGTATGAAAAAAGTACACCCCTACCACTTCGCAAGAAAATTCGAGGGTAAACAGCAGCCAGGTGCTGTGTGTCAAATGCACTTAATTATTTGGTCATTTGCAAGTGTGACCACCTATATAACAGCAGAAGTTTTGGCAGTTTGTTGGTTTGGGGCATTTATGAGTGGCAATACAATGCCAAGGAGGAAAGACATCAGAAATGATGTTAGACAAGAAACTGTTGGTTGCCCATCAATCTGCTTACAAGGTCATTTATAAACAGACTGAAGTCCATTATTATACAGTAGGATTATTTACAGCCATAGAACATACAAGTCAAATAGTGCAATGCTCAAAGAAATCGCAAAACAAAGAAAAAACAAAAAAAAATACATCTCAGACTTTACAGGTCTCAGATATCATGCTAAATGGTAAAGGGTATGACAATAGAAATTAAAAAAGACTTAACAGGTATGACATGTTCGGGTGGGTTACCAGCAAGAAGCCTCTTCTCTTTAAAAAAAACACGGGAGGAGTATGGCTTAGGTTTGCAAAGTTGCAACAAACCACAAGACTGGAACACAATGAAACCAAAGTGGAGATCTTTGCCCATAATGCAGTTTCACACAGTTTTCTCACTGTGGAATGGGCCAAGTGAGCATTAAATCTAAAACTGATTAACATCAGTTTAACACAAATCCAAAATAAAAAAGGATTCTGTTTTAATGCAATTTAAAAGTATAGTTGGGGAGAAGATAATTTTAAAGCCCTTGATGACCTTTCGATAAAACTGCAAAGTCCTTTAAAAACAGTATTTACTCCAAAGTTACTGAAGAATGGGTTGTGGGGGGGATGCAGCATGTCTCATGTGAAAAAAAACTTGGGTCCTTAAAAGGGTGTTTTCCACACTACTTTGTAAAGAATTCATTTTTTTTAAAAATCACTCGAAACAATGTTCCCACAGACTCACACTCACACAAAATACATTTCTAATTAAATTTTAAATAATTAACAAATTTGTCCAAAAACATTTGCAATTTTAGCCTGTTTGAGAACATTCTCCAACACATGAAAACATGATTCTGGCTGCAAAAAAACAAAAACATTCATCCATAATCTCTTAAAAATCTTGGGGGTATAAGTGCAAAAGTATCTCTATAGGCAATTGAGGAAATTATATGGGAGCATCTGTGGTCATTATAAAGTGTCCTCACTTCTTCATTGAATATTTGCATTACTCTGTACTACAGTGAAAAAAGCAGAAGAGGGGGACTCATTGAAAAACAACAAAAATCTGGCCGGGACAAAACTCTATTGATGTCCACAGTTGATAAAAAAAGACAATTTGTGACTAAAGCTGCATACACACCTGCAATTTTTCTCGTTGGAAAGGATCTTTCATGATCCTTTCCAACGAGAAAAGACTGCACGACGCATGAACGATGCTGTACATACAGCACCGTTCATGCTCTATGGAGAGGGGAGGGGGAGAGCGACGGAGCGGCACCCTGCTGCGCGCTCTCCCCTTCCCTTTCATTAGGATCGGTCGTCGTCCATCGTCCATGGATCCGCCAGGACGGTCGTCGGACGATGGACGACGACCGACTGTACACACGGCAGATTTTCGCCCGATAATTGGCCGATACCGATTATCGGGCGAGAAAAATTTGCCGTGTGTACGCAGCTTTAGTCTACCAACATTCAAAGAATTTGAAGAGGGAAAGAAAGGTCCTATTACAACATGAAGGTCCTATACAACATAAAAATAAATAATACAATATATGCATTTGTTATATTCCTAAAGTTTACTGTAAATTATGTTGTAAAATAGCTTCTGGCTTTGGACTAAGAGCAAGGCAACTCTTTGGTTTTATTTAGTCTTCTCAAGCAGCAAACACTTTACACAGAAATATCTCCTCCAAAAGATCTCAAACAACAAGGCTTGATTTACTGCAGTGCAGGGCTGGCACAGCTCCAGTACAAGTTTGCCAATCCTTTGCTTAATAGGAGGTATAATACACCTTTGGAGAGAGCAAAATAGTGATAGATTGGCCCCTCCTAAACAAGTCCTTTGCA
Organism: Pyxicephalus adspersus; assembly: GCF_032062135.1. Taxonomy (NCBI): domain Eukaryota; kingdom Metazoa; phylum Chordata; class Amphibia; order Anura; family Pyxicephalidae; genus Pyxicephalus; species Pyxicephalus adspersus. The sequence goes on along the minus strand of NC_092860.1, from coordinate 109,635,095 downwards.
TTATTAAATATGCTGCTGGATGACTTTCACGCTGCATTCTGGACAGGCAAAAAAAAAAACTAAGCATTTTAGTGATAAGTTTCCATTTTATTGAAATATACTGCAGAAAACACAAAACCTTATTAAAAAGAGTCAAAAAGAGTATTATATAAAGAGGAGCAGTGCGTTGGTCATAGTTTGCTTACATATAGCACAATATGGTAGTAGTTTCTACATTATAGACTTCTTGTGGCAAAATGTTATAATGAAGGGAGTGTTCTGGGCACTGCTGAGGGCACACATTAGAACTACCCTAACTGCAAACTACTTGTATTTCAGATGTTTTTTTTTTAATAGTCTGAAAGAAATCTTTTTAACAATCAAGTAGATGCATGTAAGAATTACAAAAAAAAACAAAACATTTCTGAGTAAAAAGTTCTAGCACATAAAATAAAGCACCAGGTTTCATCAGGTCACCTCTATGTAACTTTCATCATGTGAATGGACAAGACAACATGACATCTGCCTACAAGGTATGATATAAGCTTAGGACATTATTAAAAACTGCAATGTACTCTTTTCTACTTTATAAGTTAGATAGGGGGGTAAGTACATATTACTACAAATGTGCAGATTAAAAGAGATAATTTTAAAAACACTAACACATGCTACTTTAGCTAAAACAATTTTATCAAAGAATAAGCAAAACAGGTTACATGGTGTTTTTTTTTTTTTACCTCAAAATGGCATTAGGGAAAACAAATCTCGGTTTATACTCAGGTGACACCTAGTGGCATGTCCTAGAAATGTACTTTTCTCTGGTCTGACAGATCAGAGCTTTCAAAGATATGCTTTTTGTAGCAAGTTACAAGAGGACACAGTGCCATCCACTGGCCAAAAAATAAATTCAATAATGACCTAATATATTATTACTTTATATAATACCGGTAGTATATGACCTAATATAACCAACTCACAAGTACAAAATATTTAACCTGTTAAAAAAGGGAGGGCATTAACTATCTAAGTACATATTTTATTTTTAATTTTTTTTATTTTGAAATAGGATGCATTTTGTTCACGTTCATCTTAATGACATTTCTTTTGGTTACGGATTTCAATTTTATCATTGAATGCCCTAAGTTTATATCTGAGCCAAGGTACTTTTTTGTTTCTGCACATATCTCTGTTTATATTCCAGTATACACTGTATTTAGAAAATGATCATACATGTTGTTTAATATTTGTGCAAAAACTAGTGAAGGGCAATAACCAACCCCAGTTTGGAACATTTCAAGAACCAATAAATAATAATTTGTAGAAGGTTGCTGAGAATTATAACAAACCTTTTGACTTTTTTTTTTCTAGGCAGTCAACATCCCCAACGTTCATAAAGGCTTATTTCTAGTATGTTGTAGGGCTGATTCAGGCGGTTGCATTGTGGTAATGCACAAATGCCACTCTAAACCACAAAAAACTGTATGTTTACACACAACACCATGAAAAGATGTAAATTGTCTGTGTCCATTCTAGTGAGCTGCACAAAAAAGTATTTTAGGTAAACAAAACTTTTAGCTCATAGTTCATAAAATCGACATCACATACATGTATTTCATGTTTTTTAAGAACAGGTTATTGTATTCTGTTCTCCTTTTCACACAATGGGCCTGATTTAATAAAGCTCTCCAAGACTGGAGAGGATACAGTTTCATTGGTGAACCTGGATGATCCAACAAACCTGGAAACAATTTCTTAAAAGTAATTTGCAATTTGTTAGCAAAAGTTTTCAGTCCTGGACCAGATCTATTTCAGGTTTGCTGCATCACCCAGCTTCACAAAGTGTTAGCCTCTCTTGTCTTAGAGAGCTTTAATAAATCAGGCCCATATAAAATAGGAAGCAGATGCGATAAAAAAAGTAGACTGCAGTATGTGATAGTGATCATTATAAGTTTTCTTTAAAAAAAAAAAAAAAACAGGCAAGGTAGATTTTTTTAAACCCACCTTTTTATGATTGAATTCTTAATGAATTGAAGGGTGAAGACATCAAAACTTTACTGAGTCACTGAGGAAGCTCTGCAGACAACCTGCTTACACCACCTTCTGACACATCAGGCATTTAGCAGCAACATGTCCATATCACAGGAAATGCCAAAATAACATAATATTTTATGATGGTCACGTATCCAGCTAAAGAGATTCTACAAATTCTGACTTTTACAAGTCATGGAACTCCTAACTACTTTGGTAATCCAACATATGAGCACTATAAGCAATAAATAATGACAAGAATGTCACTACCTCTCCATCAGAAAATTTACTTTGTTGCCCTACAGTTTAACTATAGTAAAGCTGAACTCCTGGCTTACTATCAGTTTTCTACAGCTGTAACAGGTCTTCCTCTGTTCTGAATTTGCATAGTCTAATTTTACTGCACACTACAAGCTTCTCACTGTGTGCATTAGAAGTAAAAGCAAATAGGAACCTATAGGCTATGCCCACACCTGCATTGGTGGAGGGAGGCTCTCATGCAGCTCCTGGTGACAGACACCTTACCAGCTACCCACATTGCTGTGCTGGTCCTTAAAGATTCAGCATTTGCACATTTTACAAGGGGAGACCTAATTAAAAAACATACTTAATAAAACTCTTTACCTAGCTGCATGGTTTTATATTTTTTTGTTGTTTGTTTGTTTTAAATACTTCCTGCATCACTAACTGGAGCCTACATATTATCAAGCTTAGGTGCTTATTTTAATCACAATAACATCACAAAAACAGAAAGGGAACAATGCTGTGTAAAAGAAAATGACCTATGACTTTAAACTGCCATAAGTAATTACATACTTCCCATGTTCAGCCCGAAGAAGCCTCTAGGGTTAGTGAATGTTTCTACACACTACCTGCTCTGCTAAATGCAGGTAAACAGTAAACTCAGTGCAAATTAAAAGTTGTTACCTTTTAGATTATTCTACTACTAACACCAGATAGCAAACTCTGGTGAAAGAGGGTTTTATACTTCTAAAGGGTACATCGTCACCAATGCCACAGAGTTATTGTGGTAAAATAAGGGTACACAACTAAAGGTTACCCTACCACTAACACAGTGAAGAGTACATTACAATAAACATTTCATAATTAACAGAGATCTAAGGCTGCATACACTCGTGCAATAATTGTCATTGGAAAGGAACGACAAAAGACTGCACGATGCATAAACGAGTGCTCTACACACAGCCCTGTTCTAGTCTATGGAGGGGGGGGGGGGTGAATGATGGAGCGGCACCCTGCTGTGCTCTCACCCCTTCACTTGTATTACAATAGTTCCTCATTTATCGTCCATGGATTCGCCAGGACAGTCGTACGGACAAGCACTGTACACCCACACCAAATTCTCGTTTAATATCAGCCCCGAGGCGATTATCGGACGAGAATCATCCAACATGTGTACGTAGCCTAAGTCTGGTGAGAGAAAAGTTATACTACTAAAGATTATCCTGCTATTAACATCAATAAACAAAGTGAGGTGGTGTGTGTGGTGGGAGGGGGTAACACTTCTATAGATTATCGTACCATTAACATAGGAGAGCCAAGTCTGGTATAAATAGCTATCATACAATATCCTGTCAATAACAAGGGCCAATCAAGTCCAGTGAGAGATTACACTAGTGTACATTATCCCACCAACAGCATGAGAAAGAGCTCATGATGAAAAAAAAAGTTTCAGTACTATACATTTACCTATAATTAACACTGGAGAGCAAAATATTGTAACATGGAAGGGATACTACCATAAAACGTACAGCAAAGTGCAGTAAGAGAGAGGTTACACTACTACTAAAAAAAATTACAATCTCAAACTCATTCCAATATAGAGCTAATTCTCTATTCCAATACAGAAATCTATTTAAATATATTATATCGAATAATACTAAATACCCCACTGAAAAATTACAAAATAACAGACACATAGATCGGACATAGTGATGGACTTGTAAAACACACCAAATTAAGAACAGCTTTACACAGGTTAGTAATGAATATAGATATGTATTTGCTGCTAGTGCAAAACACATGAATATAGATGGTCATCCTTGTAAATACCCTTAGTATGTGAATATTCATATAATTTTTGTCTCCTAACAAATGATTATCATGTAATTTGTACATGTAACTTCAGGATTCTAATTAGGCTAGACAAGGGAAAATGTCAGCCTCCATTCTGAGTAGGGATTTTGGAGTCAGAGTGAAATGTATGGGCAGTAAAGAGTGATACAATTGTGCAATGCTGGCTGCCAAACCAAAGCACAAATCTAGACTACTGGCTTCAACACACACTCCGGGACATACTTTCCTTAATTACATATTTAGTCATCAAATAGGGTTGGAGACATGATGTCATATTCTAAGATTTTTCTAAGAAGGTTGATGATTTCTGCCAGAAATAAGGGAAATCTGCAGAAAAACAGAATTACCAGTTAATTTTACTAGTTAAATTTACTTGTTTTACTATATAAATATTTCTGTACCTTAAACTGCCCTTTTCTCAAAATCATATATCATCAGGGTAAATTAAAGTGTATCGACTGTGTATTCAGTATAGAATTCTGTAGGAACTTTGTTAACAGGAAAGTTACTTTTTCTGCTGAAGCAACTAAACTGAGACTTTATAGCATAGTAGAAGAGTAGAGCTAGGGAATTTTTCAGCACTGCAGTCTGTCACACAAGAAGCAAGTGAACGCCAATAAAAATATAATTTCAAACTTGTTGTACTACTACTATAATTAAAACTGCAGTTAATTATTTGGGGTGTTCTATATACAGAACTTGTTTATAGCATGGTGCACCAAGACACTACAGGTACTTATTCCAGCCCCCATTGAAATCTGTAGGAGAGAGTCCCTGTGGTAACATGCCCCATGTGATGCAGAACTTTCTTTACAGTCTCTGGAAGTATGGCCTCTCTTTTCACACAATGACAAACAGAAGAAAGTACCAATAATGTCTTTTAACTGCTGGAAAACATCAACAATAGGCCATAGGGATTTCCAGAATTTTGTAGTTCAAAGTATGGTTCCTAGTCCAATGCAATATATAGGTATAGTGCATAATAATGATGTTTCTCCCTGCATAGTGGTAATAATGGATTATGATTTGGAATTAGGCCAAATGGGTCACACTTATAGTATCAGAGAGTCTATGGCTTCAGGTATGAATCTAGCCTTAGGTAAATGTGGGTAAAACCTATCCTCTACCTGAGATAATGCCTGAATGTCATGCTGAGACTAAGTCACTGGACCTCTAAACACTGCAAATATACTAGAATCTCAAAATGTATGAATGAATGCATGTAGGATAAAATATTGGAATCAAATTGCATCCTAAATTTTTCAAATCATGTTGCTAAAAAGAAAAGTCTCTAAAAGTACAAAAAGCCGAACAAAGCAGCAGATAAATAGTAACTATGGCTGTGTATTTAGAACAAAAAAAAATAAGGATTAAAAAAATATTCCACATATATTCTCCAACATATTCAGTCCCACAGGCTTTTTCCAAATGCACCTGGCTGGTAGTTGATTATATGCCATCCATGCTCTAAATAAAATGTTCATTCATAATTCTTTCTTCTTATGAAGACTCTCTTAGCTTTAGCGTTGTGGAGTAAAAAAAATAAACAATTGTCTAGAAAGACAGGACAAAAGGATGGTCAGGTGCACAGCATGCAAGGTAAATAAGCGGCATGTTAAAACATGTCCACTGAATTACCTAAAATAAACCATCAGGACAAACACAATTAATAAATACAATCTGGTAATGACAGGAACACACAGTCCTCCTCCATTTACAGATACACAAAGTCCTCTAAAATAAAGAAGAGCAGTCACGGTCATTCAAGGTATCTTCAATGACAATACCTTTTAAAAATGTTCCAGTAATATATATCGCATTAGAAAGGGAAAGAGTCCAGGATGACCTAACTACTTTGTACCTTCTAATAGTTTGTACCTTTTGAGTTGGTTTTGTGTATTATTTGCTATTATATGATTTTTTTGCGCATTATTCTCAAACTCCAGTAAATAGTGCAGTGTAAAGTTTCTAACGAATTCTAATAACGTTCTAGATGGCAAGAGCTTGTTACACATCCTAAATCTAGTGGTGTGACCCAGGTATAAATTGAGATTTTGTTTCTAATGACAATTTGAGGGGGAAGGAAACTTAGTTTATATTTAAACTAGATAGATAAAATATTACTTATTAGTAGTTACATGCTTACTAAACTGTCCACAAAACTGATGTAGGGCAGATTCCAAGTTCTCCTTCTACAGTGACAATGTATCTTACAGAATTGTATCCATTGGTTTCTCGCAATTCTGGGGTCCAGCTACCTTTCATTAAGACCCCAGAAACACATATACAGTTAGGTCCATAAATATTTGGACAGAGACAACTTTTTTCTAATTTTAGTTATGTACATTGTACAATTCATTTTAAATGAAACAACTCAGATGCAGTTGAATTGCAGACTTTCAGCTTTAATTCAGTGGGTTGAACAAAAAAGATTGCAAGAAATGTGAGAAACTAAGGCTTTTCTTTTACACAATCACTTTATTTCAGGGGCTCAAAAGTAATTGGACAATTTACTCAAAGGCTATTTAATGGGCTGGTGTGGGCAATTCCTTTGTAATGTCATTATCAATTAAACAGATAAAAGGCCTGAAATTGATTTGAGGGGGGGGGGGCTTGTATGTGGAAGATTTTGCTGTGAACAAACAGACAACATGTGGTCATAGAAGCTCTCCATGCAGGTGAAACAAGCCATCCATAAGCTGCAAAAACAGAAAAAACCCATCAGAGAAATTACTACAATATTAGGAGTGGCAAAATCTACAGTTTGGTACATCATGAGAAAGAAACAAAGCACAGGTGAACTCAGCAACGCCAAAAGTCCTGGACGTCCACGGAAGACAACAGTGGTGGATGATCGCAGAATCATTTCCATGGTGAAGAGAAACCCCTTCACAACAGCCAACCAAGTGAACAACACTCTCCAGGAGAAGGCGTATCAATATCCAAGTCTACCATAAAGAGAAGACTGCATGAAAGTAAATACAGAGGGAGCACTGCAAGGTGCAAGCCACTCATAAGCCTCAAGAATAGAAAGGCTAAATTGGATTTTGCTCAAAAACATCTAAAAGCACAGTTCTAGAAAAACATTCTTTGGACAGATGAAAGCAAGATCAACCTTTACCAAAATGATGACAAGAAAAAAGTATGGAGAAGGCGTGGAACAGCTCATGATCCAAAGCATAGCACATCATTTGTAAAACATGGCAGAGGCAGTGTGATGGCTTGGGCGTGCATGGCTGCCATGGCACTGGGACACTAGTGTTTATCCATGATGTGACACAGGACAGAAGCAGCTGAATGAATTCTGAGGTGTTCAGAGACATAGTGTCTGCTCAAATCCAGCTAAATGCAGTCACATTGATTGTGAGACATTTCATAATACAGATGGACAATGACCCAAAACATACAGCCAAAGCAACCCAGGAGTTTAATAAAGCAAAGAAGTGGAATATTCTTGAATGTCCAAGTCAGTCCCCTGATCTGAACCCAATTGAGCATGCATTTCACTTGTTGAAGACTAAACCTCGCACAGAAAGGCCCACAAACAAACAGTAACTGAAAGCCGCTGCAGTAAAGGCCTGGCAGAGCATTAAAAAGGAGGAAACCCAGCATCTGGTGATGTCCATGAGTTCAAGACTACAGGCTGTCATTGCCAGCAAAGGGTTTTCAACCAAGTATTAGAAACAACATTTTTTTTTTCGGGTTTTTAATTTGTCCAATTACTTTTGAGCCCCTGAAATGAAGTGATTGTGTCTGAGTTGTTTTATTTAAAATTAAATGTGGTAATGTACGGAACCAAAATTAAAAAAAAAAGTTGTCTCTGTCCAAATATTTATGGATCTAACAGTATATTGCCACAAGAGGATATCTGAGGATCTGCCACACAAGTTTTGTGGATTTGATAAACCCATAAATTTGAAAACTGTTTGGTAACTACTTATGTCCGAGTAGTATTTTATCCTTGTTTCTCCCTTTTCATATTCTAACAGTATACCCAATCTGTTATAAAAGCAGCTAGACCTGGTGGCGTAAAAACTATTTCTGATAGGGAATTATGAAAACCAGACAACTATAAAAATACTCAGGAACAGCTAGAAGTGGCTTGGCAAATTTGTGCAGCCGATTCCCAAATATCACACCAAATCCTGTGAGACTAGTAGCCAAAGGCAGTAGCGCCTTAGACAAACATACGGTTATGGCTCAAGGCACAGGAATTGCCATTTTTTTAAGGAAGATTAAAGGCAAAATATAAATCTTGCATGGCACTGCTTATACACAATATTTCTAGGTATTTAAGTAAACATTCACATTATAAGTTCTGGGAAAGGAAACTGACTGAATATACAATTTTCTTTGAAAAATGTTATTTGACTGGCCATCATGTTTACCCCCTGAAACAAATACTTGAGTCAGCGAGCTGTATACCAATCAGGAATGCCGATTTCGCTCTGCAGCTGCATGTTTGTTCCAGGTAAACACCTAATTCACAGACAGCCAGGTATTTTGCATTTTTAAACAGTAATGGAAGTCATTCTACATTTTTCAGGTACTCTTAACAGTAGTGCTAAATTACTAAACCTAAATTGATGATATTTGTTTTAATATCACACATTTAATATCACACATATCACACATCACACATATCATCCCATTAGTGTGAGAACACATTGGTAGGTATCCAAACACATTGTGGTTCATTCTACCTTGTGCTGCTTTGTACTAGGAAGGGAAGTGGATTTTGTCTGATCTGGGTCACATTTAGTTTGCTCATCTTTAGATATAAATACATTGTACTTGAAGACAGAACAATTGAATGACAAAACACAATATAGGACATTGAATATAAATTCATTTAGCCAAGTCAAAATGGGCAAACAACAGACAGCTTGCCGCATTTCCAAAGCTACAGCTTCCAAATTCACAAATGACAGACAAGAAGATGAGAGCTGGAATCAAATAAAGGTTGGAAACACTCCACTAGCTGACGTAAGTTCCTATAATTAAACAATATCTACATACTACAGAATGGAGGAATGTTTCGTCCACCAAAGCCTGGAATACCACAGTTAAATGTCCATTGTTCACTAGTATAAGATGTTAATGTTATTGTGGGAAGAAATCTGGACAACTCTATCTACACCAAAAATAGAATTCTAAATTCAAAATTAACAGGAGAATGAAGAAAATGGCTTACTAGTATAACACTTCATTAGCTTCATGTCTTTCATAGCGAACAGTTTCACACATCAGCCTGCAATAAAAAGACACATTAACATTAATGTGATGTAAAAATACATTATATAATCAGAGCAAACAGTTCTGCTATGTACAGTATAATCCTAACATGTAAACTGCACATTATTCAGCTCCAGATGCTTTGTTTAAAGATCTTTTGTATGGACAAGAAGGATATACAAATAAATCATACACATGGACACTTTTATATGAAGCATGTGCTAACACTTAATAAGACTGAAAGGGTTTAGATATATTGCTGACACTTCAGTAGGACCAGAACAGAGTATGCAATCATGGTAATATCACTATAGTCAGCTTAAATGAAAACCTTTGCCAAAGAAAAGATGTATCCCATCACTGGTCACCAATATAATTTTCAGACATTAATTGTGTTTACATACCCTTTTATGTATTTTATGTACTTAGGTAATATTGGGCAACCTCATTGAAAACAGCAACAATTTAAATATATCTCAAAATAAATAGAGAAAATGGTTACTGGACAACAATAAAATATATTTTTAGTCTTCAGGGAAGAACTTCTATAATTTCTATATCCACAGCTCACAGTATATTAGCATGCTGGTCAGTGGGAAGAATACCTCCTAAATTGCAGGCCAGTGGCAAGAATGGGATTCTTACAGATAGCCAAAAAAAAAAATCACTTCAACTGACCTGAGAGGCACAAACAGCTCAGTGGTCAATGAACCCCCAGCAATCTTTGGGGGAACGCTGGTTAAGAAACACTGTCTTAAACAGATATTGGTTGTCAGAGTAAACAAGGAGATATGCTACCAATGAGAGCACTCACTGTATACTATACCAATCAGCAGGGCAGTGTTAATAGGGGTAAAAAATTGGGGAGTGCTCTAAGAGGCTTGTGGATCAGCCAATAGAAACGTTCCCAGCAGTATACAATAATTACTGGAAGAACCCTGTCCTTCACAATGTCCTAGCCATGATGCCTAGCTTTGTATTACTCATACTTCAATCAAGAAAAAAATCATCATTCTCAATTAATGTTGAATTGATATGTTAATCAAATATCATATTGGCATACCATAACCCAATATACCGGTATTCTTTTGTTAGATTTGTTAAAAACATTACATGTTTCATCTAATACATTAAATATATTGAATGGTATGAGGTCACCCTTACAATTACTTAGTGATTTTTATCTCCAGAACAAAGTGAAGGGAAATCTGCAGAAAAGAAGATGGAAAGCAAATAAAAAATTTTTTGGTTTTAATTCTGCCCAATCCTATGCTGTATAAAGAACACTTTACACTTTAACAGCTAGCATGAATAAATATTTGCCAATGAAAACTGATTTTGTTTCTTTTATAATAACAACTGCCCCTATCTGTCACTGAGCTTTCATGCAATGCTAGTGGGTGCAATTGCTGAAATCACAGAGTTTGGTTCCAAAGCAGAGGACATGTCTGCATGATTATACACAGTGATTGCCTGCCTGCTACTAACATTTAGTAAATGACAGTCTCGAGAATTATATGGGAGTCTTGGATGTGTAGGCTACCAGCCAAACTAACACAAACCCTTTAATGAAACGGAGGAAGAATACAAAGCTTTCATATAAAAAAAAGTTGCAGAGGCCTTAATCTATTGCAAGCAGCTACATAATGTACAACATTATCTAACAATGTGTACAAATGACTTCATGTTAAAATGATTACAGCATTTTGGTAAAGAAAGCAGAAGCAAATTAACAGAGACAGTTTAAAAGACGAATACTATGCCAGGTAACAAAATAAAATGGAACCTGCCAAATTACTCATGCAACCTACGCACTGCCTTTAATTATAGGCAATGATTATATATAATTTTGTGTCCCAGCAAAGCCAAATCTTTTCTAGTGTTTTCAGTGTAATTACAGCAGTGAAAATTAAAAGACAAATTATGTTAAGGTAGAGATGTCAGCTCATATTTGTATGCTGTCTTTATTACTTATAAAAAAAAGAAACAATGAAGACACAGGTCTCCAAACATTCTTAACACAAGGTTAGTTTGCTCCCCATAAGACCAGTTGATAAAGGGAGTAGTAATGCCTGTATGTAAATAGTACTTGTAGAAAATGCTGCAGGGTTGGGGAGCAGTATGAGCATTTTCAAAAACTTAAATACATGCAAAGCATATTGTTTGTTGCCAGAAGGAACTGTAGCCATTATTATTCTGAAAAGCTTGTGATGAAACATACTCCATGTCTATCAAAACTCATGTGTATATTCAATATTCAGTTTAATTTACCAGCAATTCAACTGTGCCTGAAAACCTCAGAAATGGTCAGCAACACCACATTTAACCAAATGTTTCTCAATAAAGATCTCCGGGAAGACTATCCGGGAAGACTATTGACTGCTAGGTGCTTTGTGCTTTTATAAATAAAAATATTATAATTATTGAACATTTGTTGAAATATCAGCTGATGGAAAGGTAGGGAGTATTTCAAACACTAGGATGAAGCTGTAAGAATTAATTATAGCCAGAGTTCCACCTATTTTACTTTACTTACCTCAGCTGATGCTCCCGAAGATTTGATAGAGCTTCCATTCCATGAAGGTATGAGTATACAATCTCCAGATCCTACAAGACAAAAAAAGAAAAAAAAAGTGTGTTTGCTATGGATATACCTTAATAGAACAAGTTCCATAAACAGCTTCCAAGATAAAATTTTCGGCATTTACATTATACTAAGTATTATGTAGCTTTGCAAACAACATGGGTTTCCCTGGCCATGACAGGCACTGATAATCTTTACCTTTACTCGTAAACTGGTATCAAAGCTTAAACTTATTATTTCTACAAAATTTCTCATATACACTGAAGCAAAACCACTTGCCAGCAAACACACACTCACATCAATCACATAAGAAACCTCTCACAAGGCCTGCCATTGGTTACTAGGTGCAATATTTTTGCTTTACTTGCCCAATTTCTTTTTTTTTATAAATCTTGCTTTTTTCAACTTAACAACAGAGCTGGTAAAAATGTAAAGTATAGCAGTGTAAATTTACAATAACCCTTCCCTGTCTATTCCAATAATAGCCTGTCAAGCCTTGACAGGTCATGTCTAAAAAACTAACTAACCAAGATGGCTTGGAATACTGTTATCCACTAATCATTTAAGATACAAAGCAGAGGAAGGGGAGGAAAAAAGACAGAAAAAAATATACACTTACACAAACACACATACATATATACAATAAAGCAAACCCACACAGGCAGAGTTATACTGCAAGTTCAGGCGATAGATTACATTCTTCCCTGATGGTAAACAAAATAATCGTGTTTCTCAAGGGATGCAGACAGATGGGAAAAAATGATCTCGATTCTCTTACAAGGCTGAAGAACTGCAGTGCAACACCGAGGGGGACACAACAAGGTCTAAACCATCAGAAAAATGTGGGTTACAAGGGCAATGAGTGCCCAATGACAGCAGATACTTAAAGTGAAAAACAGGAAGGTAAAAAAAATTCTGTTTTAAAATCAGGATCATGTGCCAGCAGAACACTTCATCTATCAATGTTGTATTTACAGTGGATTATTACCAGCTACTGGTTACAGAGTTATTAGAATAATTTTCTTTGGTATTGTTAAATTGTATTTTTGCCAATTATAAAGGCTTGTATTAGTCTACATGGACGCTTTCCCCAGTGTTTAACCTGAGGCTTTTAAAGCCCATGTTTGAAACCACATGCATTCCAATGGGCTAATCCACACCAGGAAGTTTCCTTGAGGCACGTTTATAAACTTTATCTTAAACGTTGCTTGCAATGTTAAAAAAATTTAAACCGCTGGGTTAAAGCTGGAAAACACCCAAAAACACAGATAAACGTGGGTAAACGCATACATTGATTTTAGTAAGAAGTTTCCCCGCGTTTTTGGGTGTTTTTAAGCACTTAAAACGTAAACACGGTAAAAACACTGTAAAACATGGTAAAACCACAGAAAACCACTGCATAGGCTGTTTACAGTGTTCTAAAGACAAGCTTTAAGACGCTAATAAAAGTGCATAAAAATGCAGTAGGAACGTTTACATGTGTTTATATAAACATCCGTGTAGACCCAGCCAAAGATCAGAATCTGATACAGTCATAAAAATTTTACTTCATACCCAAAGTTCCACAGAAGAGGATGACCGTAATTTCACCAGGACCTTATGGTCACCAAACATGGACAGAATTCATTGCATTATATGGCAGATAATGTAATATTTAATTTATATATGTGCCTTAGCGTTATTTCCAACCCTCTATGAACTGCAGTGTTCTGGCACAGGCTCAACTGTTATTCCAAACTCTCTCATTCAAGTGGATAAAGGAGGCCGGGAACTTTTTTTTTACATGCGTCTGGCCACACGCTTGCGGTTTAGTATTTGCACTGCAGCAGCATGCACATGTGGTTGCCCACAGTGCGGTTTGCCTCTGCTGGCCACACAGTAGCAATTTAGTTATCTGCCCGGGAACGGTTTTACACTGCGGGTCTGAATAGGCCTTACAAATGAATAGAGTAGCAGGTTCAGTTACGTTTTACACAAGAAATCGTCGGAGGAAAGAATTGGCCTCTGGTGTGTTTCTATAAGATTAGGAATAGGTAAGATATTGCTATATTTAATGTCTTAGTTTGGGAACTCACATTGATTGAATCATTAGGGTAAAAAATAATTAGAGTCTAGAGACACCATACACCTTACAAAGATATGTTTTAACTCTAAGCTAACATTTCATATCAATGAAATAAGGAAAATTAACTGTGGCATCCAGAATGGCTTCCAACATGTCAGTGTTTACCACATCTCTTCCGTTCCACAGACTGCAATATACTGGATCTCATAATCTTGTTATCTTTGTACATGTGACTCATAACATGTGGCATTGGTCCCACCAAATGTTACAATCAGGATCTAACAAAGTGCACTTATTGATGTAATATGCAGATATATCCAGGGACCAGCTGAGAAACCTCAAGCCTGTCAGATGTCTATTAAATGCCTAAAATACCTAAAATATAAAAAGGGAATAACACCACATACCAAGCATACCATCTTCAAGAAGCCCATGCCAAACTACCAAACCCACAAGCCTCATACTTAAAGTATCTCAACTATCCAAATATTAATGTAATGTCTGCATTAGTTTTCTCTTTATTTTTACCTGGTAACCTGCCCAGTAACACATTTCCTGTGCTAAAGTGACAATCCTTACTGTACAGTATCTATGAGAAGCTGTCCTCGAGGACTGTTTGGTGTGTACAGCAAGGAGTGTGTTTAAGCATGATAATATACATGACAGGATCACCATATACACAATATCAGCATCTGCAACAAATATGTGCTTTCCTAGGTTAATTGCATGTATAAAAAAAAAATAAAAAAATAAAAAAATAAAAAGCTAAAGCAAAGAGCAGCTTTCAGATAATATTTTTAATATAATATTATAAAACAAATGATATAGGATATGAAAAAAGGAAGGCCAAAAATTAACAGCCACAGCAACCAACCAGTTGAGTATCAGAGGAAAAACACATTAAGGAGACTATAACTGCAAGATGGAAAAGAAGACGTAGAAACAAAACTAATTAGTAAGCTAGAGAAAAATGAAAGTTAATTAGCACTGTTACTGAAATCAAAGTGAAAAGATTAGGTTGGTTGGAACAAGTAATACTTTATAGGAAATAGAAGAGCAATGATAGTATTTTTTTTCAAGATCCATGAGACAAGAGAGTCTACAAGGAATCCAGAAGAAGTGCTGGGGGTCAAGAAAAGAAAGAACCTGACTGCTTGGTACAAGGAGTGAAGCAGAAGAACTGACAGTCAAGAATGCTATGTGTTAGGAATATGCAAAGGGGAATAGACAAAAAGACTCTCAATCTTATGTGCAAAGGAAGAGCCAAGGGTGAAGAAGATAAGACTCTAAATGCTATGCACAAGGGATACCAAGAAAGATTTAAAAGGCAAAGAGTAAATGCATGCAGGACACTTGCAGCCAATGGAGAAAGATGAAATCACTATGGAGCCTATTTAAAACCTATGTGCTAAAGTTACTACACAAGAAATCTAATGGAAGTTCAAGAGAAAAACAATTTATGGCTTCACATCCTATCATTAGGCCCCATGCAGAGGGATTTAGAAAAAACCAGCAGCTTGGACAGCAACTTCTCTTCCTCAATCATACTAATGCTTCAAAAACAGAATGTAAATGAAACTTCTTCTTTAGTATACATGGACAGCCAATTTGCATCTCTGCAGACCTTCCGATATCAGAAAAGAACACAAAATAGGTATTTAGTTAGAACTTCTCTTGTTAAAATGCACCATCAACTTCAACATTCTTTGGTATTTAAGCATCATCATAATTAAAAATTATAAAAAAAAAAACACACTGATGAGCATTATATAACTATTCAGATTGAAACAAACAACAATTCTTACAGGCCTTTTGTTTTCTGAACCTGTAGGTGTGAATTGTTATGAGACCACTAGATGGCAGTCTGCAGCTTGTAAAGTTCTTTTAGTTCCCCATGTACTTCTTCTGGTCTATAAATGAGAGCTTGTTTAGATAACGAAATCTTGATTCCAAGTTATTTGATCGTTTTTAGATACAACTCTCATCCTTTGGAGTTGTCTAGCTGATCTCAGCCTATATATTTGAATATATAATATCCAACATTTTGCAGGATACAGTTTTAGAAATGGTAATTTTCACCACAAATCAGCAAAAAAGGGATGATATATTGTTTATGGACATTTGTATGTATCTTTTATATAATTATTACACATACTAAGGAAAAGGATGCCGGATCATATAATCCCCTATAATACATTTTGGAATCATATGAGATAATACACAATTTTAAAAAAAACATGCTGGGCTTTGGTGTAAAAGTGTTAGAGGCATTTTCCTCTAGACTTCCTAGGAAGGTGTTCTACTTCAAACTGCTATACCAGCTAATAACTTCAGCTATATCTAATATGGAGACTACAGTCAGCCTAAAATACAAATACGAGGATAAAATTATACTATTAAATTGCAGTCAGATTCCAGGTCTGCATACTTCATTCTGGTACGTCCACAACGGGTGAGGCCTATTCTGCCAGGACAATTCCAGACTTCTATGTGGCCAGGAGATGGATGGGCTACCAATAGGCACTCTTACAACCTACTGTTTTTAGGTCTTAAGATCCCGTCTGACCAGCTCGGACTTACATAGTTATAAAAAAAAAAAAAAAAAAAAAAAAAAAAAAAAGCAGAAAACCGTTAAAAAGCACTGTGAAGCAGGCAGAAGAGTTTGTATTTATGACAATACAATAAGGCAGGCAGAAGAGTTTGTATTTATGACAATACAATAAGGCTCCTACGTAAATATATAATCACAAATACACCACAAAATGAGGCTTTAAAAAAAAAATACCAGATTTATGAGTTTACTTACAAGTTGATCTGGTTTGTATGTGTATTTGAAAATGTACTAAAAAAACACAACTCATTCCCTTTAGTTAACATCTCAACATATATATTCTACAGAGGTTGATATTGCTAACCTCTATAAAAACCCAGCTACCTGTCCCCTAACCTCAATACCTCCTGCGTCACTAACCTGAAACAAGCAGTGAAATCAAAAGTCAGAGATCAGCATAAACACAGGACTTAAGCACATTTTAAAAAGTCAAACTTAGCAATCGCAACCTAAATATTTCACTCGGTAAAGAATTTCCTTTGATCTGAGCCCTCGGTCATCTTTGACTCAACAAGCACAAGAGCTTGTATTGGGGTCAGTTGAAGGCTGTGCTGTGTAATTGCCTCTCTTTCTCTTATTATCACTATCAATGGGATTCATGAATTTTTAGAATTGAAAGATATAAAAAAAAAAAAGAAATGGTACCACAAATTACATTATTGTTCCACTTTCTTAGCCAGCCGATGCACCAAACTCAACAATACACTCGCTCATCACTGATGCAACTTGCAACCCTCAAGACAACTGAGCTGCACTCAAGGGGCATTATCTCTGGATGCCTGCCTCCTTCAAACACAAGCCTAACATGAGCCTTCTAAGTAAACATACACTTTACCTCAGAACTAGGAACCAGCTTTTAATATAGTATAAAACACTGTAATTACATGTAAAGAGAGAAGTGTACACATATGACAGTCTGTATGTCTTTATCTTTCTTTATTTATCAATTTGGCAATAGCCAAACGTGCTGTTTTTTTAACATGGGGGAACACCTTGAAATAACTTTGAGGTCTTCAGGGAACACCTACTATAATCACTATATTCACAACAAACAATATATTAGTGTGGTAGTCAGTGGGAAGTACGCATCATACATTGCTGGCCAGTAGGAAGAACGTCATCATTACAGATAGCCTAAAAGACAAATGACGTCTGTTAAATTGAATTGGGAGGCACAAATTGCTCATTGCCCACTGAACACTAATATAAAAAGGTCCTCCCGCCTGACCATAAACACAAGAGGACAATTCTTCACTGACAATCAATGTAAAGAATAATCTCCGAGTGCTGAATACTCTAGGCACATTACATTCCTATTGTTCATTATTATAACTTCAACTTATTAATAGGGATGTTGTGCTGCAAGCTGTAGATATCATTTCCAACACTGATTGCTCAAGACCTGAAACTTATTAGGGTTTTAACACAGTTAAAAAAAAAAAAAAGGAAGATCTAAGCAAATCTGGACTAGATGGATGTAACCTTCACTATGAATGCAGGAAGGGTGCACAATACTGCACTTAACTTGCATTCACCTGAATGAGCAGGAATGGGATGCATTAGCAGAGCATGCAGGGTGCACCTCCTGGATTTACATCACAACTGACAGCAAATATAGGACAGAAGAAACTGGAAAACCAGTGGTATGTAGATACCTTAGAACTACATCAGCTATGCTCTGAAATCTGAATAATAAAAAACTGTACCCACAATATTAATTTGGAATTACTAAGTTTATACAACCTATTTGTAAACTGCTTGCAGACAAAATACTAGGCAGCACCGTCTCTGAAATGAATGCGAAGTGCAGCAGTGTAAAATCTGATTCCAGTCATGTCATCCAAAGGACATTACGCTGAGTGCTCATTAGCAGCAATAATATCTTGAACATATGCAGAAGCATGGTAAGGACCACCTAATGATTACATTCACTCTTCTCACTACACCTATTAAACCTCTCCACAAAAATAAGGTGGCAGCTTGCCAGCAGGATTACTTAGAGCAACAAGAAATGCAAACCAAAAAAAAAACACCAAAAAATTATTAGCAGAAACACAGAACATCTCAGGTTTTAGTAGACCATGCTGTAAAATGCAAGATTCCCTTCTACTTTAAACACCTTCAGTACATACAAACCATGGCCCTCATACCCATTCATAGATCCTACACAAGGGTGATACCATGCGCTGTCCAGAAAGATTCTGGAATAAACTAAGAATTGCTGTGCTGCATTGTCGTATTGAGCAATTAGTCATCTTCGGCTAAACCCATGGTTTTACCCCTACTTATTCTTTTTTTTTTTTAATTTTTGGAAATATTTCAGATGAATACTACCACATTTCTACTCGAGGGGGGACAGGGGTCTAAAAGAAAAAAATAAGTGCACCTTGTATTGTATTTGGGAAAATATAGGCATGTTAAGAGAGGACTTGGAAACTTTTTAAAGCAGATGAGTAAATTCCCAGCATACATTTTTCCACCAACATGTATAAAACAAATCTGTTATAGGGCAACTTGCAATCTGCACATTTAAAATGAACAAGGATTAAAAGCTTCCACTTTCCTATCCCAAGGATTCCTTTAAATAAATTGGGTGTCCTCCAAAACAAACAATAGGATATGACTAGGTACAAACACCGAATAAAATGACATGAAAGTATGAGCAAAAAGCTGAAAACTAAGGCCTATAAGTAGACTATAGTGAGAATTATTCAATGTGCCACTTACTATTGCTATATCTACAGTAGAAGGGGCATTTCGCCCTTTCAATACAATAGGAAACAAGAAGAAGTTGTAATTAGTGAACCTATTAGACTTGGATCTACTATGAAAAAACCTATGGGGCAAAAATCACTGGCTAGTCAGCCAAAGAAAATACTGGCCAAGTCTCTTGTATTCAGAGCGATAAAGTAAAAGTTCAAAAATGTAACACTGCCAGCAAATAAGATAATAGGAAATAGTAAGAATTTACTTACTTACAAAAAAATATATATAGGCTGCTAGCCATTACAAAATTTTCTTTTTAGTGTGTGAACGGGATAAGATGAATGTTAAATAATAAATAGTTGGCATTAGGAAATACTTACACAGCCTTAGCAGTAGTTACCCAAGTGCCCTGGGGTTGTCGGTATTCTGACAAAACAGTGGGATGCCAATTTGTCACTTAGATCAGCTTGATAATGAAAAGCTAAGGACAAAGTTACTTTAAGGTGGAACTAATTTCTCAATTAGTAAAATAAAGATTTAAACAGGTGATTATGGCAGAAAGGGGCAGGCGATGCCCCTTCTGCAATAAAAAGTCTTCCTGTCTGATCGCACTGGTAAAATGTGAAAAAGCTGAGTCAGCTTTGGCTGCCAAAGAAACCCGGCAACCACAGACTCCCTTGCCGGTGCTGGTATTGAATGAACTGCAACTTTAGTTCCGCTTTAAAGTTTCTCAAACCTAGCAGTGCCAATGTGGTACATGTTTATAGCCCCAATATTACATCATCAAAGAAGAAAATAGGACACAGAGGAGCACTGAGGCAATGAAGGACCTAGGCTAGCCAAATGCTATGCAAAACTATATATTAACCACCTGGGCGTTACACTGAGGTCTAGATTTCTGTACCAAAAGTGTTACAGGTTTTCATGATTTTTTTTTTTTTTTAAATTGTAGACCTGTAACTTACAGAAATATGTCTGAATAGGGGTCTAGTAGATATAATGAATATAAAAATTGTTTGAAACACACAATCATGTAAAAAAAAAAATGTACTTTTAATAAAATTAAAGGAAAAACACAAAATTCAGCTTAAACAAGAATACATAAATAAATAAAAAATACTGAAAATGCGATAATTCGGTATATTGTATAGTAATATATTTTTCTAAAACACCTCCCTAGTGTCCAACGTCACATGCCTATAGACAAAACCACATAAATATATTTTCTATTATTTTGTATTGGATTGGATACAGGACTTTGTATTCAATCCAATACAAAATGAGAACAAAATTCAAACTCTCATTATGTATTGGATTGAATACAAATTCCTGTATCCAATCCAATACAAAATACATACTTTGTATTTTTTTTTAATTGAAACTCATTCATTCATTTTGTATTGGATTGAATACAAACTCCTGTTTTCAATCCAATACAAAATGAATGAATGAGTTTCAATTTGAATTTCCCGCACACGCGCCGACGTCATCGCGCACGCACGCACAATAAGCCAGCCGGCTGTTTTTTTCCTCCGCCGGCCGGCTTCTTGTTTCAGAGATCACCCGGCGCTGGAACGAGAACGACGCTGGATGATCAGCGGGACCAGGTAAGAAGCTGGCCAGCATCTTGTGTTCCACCGGCCGGCCAGCGGAACACAAGATGCCGGCCGGCTTCTTGCCTGGTCCCGCTGGTATACGAGAAGGCACCCGACGCTGGAGAGGGAGACCGACGGACGACGATCGACGGAGGACGACGCTGGAACACGAACCCGACGCTGGATGAGCACAGGGGGACCGAGATTTTCCCTACATTAAAATCCCCACTTACCTGGGTAAGTGGGGATTTTAATGTACGGAAAATCTCGGGCTTAACGAAAAGAGCAACTTTTTTTTAGCCCGTACGAAGGTCGGGCTTAACGGTCGGGAGGTTAAATTAATAATCAAGCAAAAGCATCAAAACAATATGAATTACAAAGGAGTTATCGGCAGAATGCATGAGAAGGTATTTCTCATTTGTTTAGCCATTATACTGTGATCAAAACTACGTTTTAAGTCACAATTTGTATTTTAACCAAATATCATGGTGAAAACAATCTTAAACCCCATCAAATAATAAACAAGTGAATTGTAAACAGAATACTTGTGGTAAATTCAAATGGATCATTACAATTGCAATATTAAGCAAAAACAACATTGAGAGAAACATGCCTAGTAAGCTCAGATTTAAGTAAGTTCTTTTATGATGAAAGAATAAAAAAACAGAGCTTGCTGAAGTATAGTACAGATGTAGCAGGAAGCACTACTCCCTACAGAAATGCATATTAGTTTATTGTTTTATTAACACCCCAAACACACACTTATTAGCAGGGAACTTGTAAAATAAACTGATCAGTATTCTTTTGCACTTAATGATGGAACTTTTCCTACCACTGCCTCTGAGATTAGTGTGAACAAAATACAATACTTGTAACTATTTAGGAATTCTTCCATCTCAAAATGTAAATTTTCCTGGCCTAGATAATGTGGAAAAAATATCAGAGAACTCAAAGGACAGAAAAGTGTCTGGGTACACCTAACCTGCAAGTGTAGCAAATGTATTTGATATAACCCTTCATTGTTTCAAGATAGTCATTGTCACCCAGGGTTTAGAGATTGCTAGTACACATGTGCAATAATTGTTGTTGCAAACGATTGATCCACAAAAGATCAATAGATAACTGTTAACAAAAAAAAGTGCACGACTGGTCAACGACGCTGACAAACGAGGAATGTCGCTGGAAATAAACGACCGTCCCGGCGGATCTGATTGGGGCGACAATCATTTGTAATCTATTGTGTGTACGGTGGTTCAGTGATTGTGGATTGTTTTGTGATATACGTTCCCTTGTACATGTCACTTCCTGTATCGTTTGGACGATTGTTCAAACGATCGTATCTAGTGTGTACATTATTGGTGGATTATATTTGAACAAAATAATCAGGAATAATCGTTAATCGTTTAACGATGCCAGAATTTATCTGCCTGAAAGGGCATTCTGAACATCACCGTAAGGGCCGTATTCTTCCTACAGACCACCAACATAAGTAACTTAAATGGTCACCAAATTTACACCATTGCCAGATTAATTGCTTTAATAAGGCATTTCTCCTATACTAGTAAGGATTCCTATTGGTATTTTGATATAATGAGTGACCTCATTGACTAATACATATGCACAGGAGTTGGCAGGCTACAGTACAATAATGAAGGCACCATACAGTTCTAACACCTGAATCAGAGGGTGCTATACACGTAAATGTTTACACTTATTGAAGGAGCGGAGACCTTATCCAGCCACATCAATATTTCCAATCTGTCAATAAATAACCCGATTATATTGATAGTAGTGAAATAGAAGGTAATTTTTCATTTCTGAACTTTGATATTTTCCTTTGATAAGTGTGCAAAGTGTTTCTCTAAATGCAAAAGAAAATTACAGTTCTGTTACACATTCAAAATCTAAACCAAACCAGGTATGCATGCAGTGAATTTTTGCACTCACTGTAAAGATTACTGAAGAAACACAGCCCTGATCAATAAAGCTGAATTCCAGCACAAGGGGAAAAAAAAACATAAAATGTTGGCAACAGACCCTACAAGACCAGAGGGGATTTAGCCTTCAGAGAATTCAATCAATTTTCACCAAAACCAAAGCATAACTGCAAAGAATAGCAGCAATGGATCAAAAGCCAGTGCTGACCATTTGGCTACGCTCACTGGCTGCAGTGTGGTTATCTCTTCCTCATTCCAAGGAACCACTGCCTCGGGGGAGATGCTAAATGTAGTTTTTCCTACCAGCAGCCCCTTGAGTGAGAATGAGAGAATGAGTGGAGGTGAAAGTGAGTAGTAATAGTACCGCTCAATGCTGCCAGTTCTCAAATGTGCAGGGGCTGGTTGAGAACCACTGCAATGCAAAAGACCGAATGGCTAGCAAAGTCCCAGCCGCCAAGACCGGTGCAGCATCACTTGATTTTGAAGTGGGTCTTAACCTTCCCTTACAAATGCAAATATTTAGTACACAAAACAGCGAATATCTTTAAAAGAAGAAGAAAAAACGGAAGCTTGTGACATAACTCTCAGGGCAAAGAGACCTTCCCTCTTTTCAACGTAGAAAACCTCCAAAAGCGTTATACAGAATGAGAAGAGAAACAGCTAGCTTCACATTCTAAACAAATAAAATACTGGCCCTTCCTATTTGTTTTTTTCTAAACATTTCTGTAAAAATGTAACTTAACACTATGTGAGGTTGATAACACCATATACAGTACAAACAAACAGGTTTCAATTCTGCACAATGAGAATTTAGTGGTGCAACGGCATTCTTTAAAGTCCTTTTTATTGCACCTGTACAAAAGACTTTGCAAGCAAAACATTTTTCTATTTCACACTTTCTATATATGTACCCTGTAAAAATGTCTCACTGCAAACTCAGAATATAATATTGTTTTAAAAGTATTTTCATTATGTTTTGGGTTATCTGGCTACACAACAATACAAAATGTTAAAATTACTATAGTCAAGGATACTCCATTAAACTCAATTCTACTTATAATGTGTGTTCCCCTGGTTCTTTCACTTCCTTCTTTATGCAATGCAGGAAGATTAGGACTGGTGGATGGGACCACCATGGTGCTGACTTCCTGCAAACATCCCAGAACCCAGGCTCAACATTCCGGCATGCAGATCGCCCAAAGTAATGTCCCCACGTGATTCTGAACTTCCATGATTGTAAAAGAACCAAAATCCAATGAATGAAAAAACAAGTGTGGGCCTGAGCTAGCAAGGCCTAGCTAATGCTGGATGTCCTTCAACCAGAGCTCCGTTTTCTAGGCTTTTGTGTTTTTACAGCATGCAAATACTTACAGAAGCATTGCCTCAATAGGCTTAGCATTCAACTTCTCATAAAAACTTGTACAGGAATTTTATGGATAGGGAATTGCTGGTCGAATAAAAAAACACTCTGAAAAGAGCCAGAATAAGCAGGCTGTACAGGCTTTTTGCAAAGGCAAGTATTTTATGTCTGAAAACAATCCTGGAAGCTTAGTTGTTCAGAGTAGATTTCAAGCAGCCTTTAACAGTTAAGTCTTCCTTAGGGTTTATTCAGACCTGCTTCTGAAAAACATATCTGATACTTTGTGGCTTCTAATCCACGTGATGATCACTGACTTTCTAAGAGTTAGATTTTGCAAAGGCGTGGCTCTGCCCATACAGACACAGTGAAATGTCAACCAGGTACTGAACGCTGTATTGTGGGATAAGGCAAGGGTAAGGCTAGGCACCCTAAAGCTAGGAAATTATGTCAGACGAATAGCTGGCACTTCATGGTACTTATAGCACTTTATACAGTAGTTAAAAAGCAACCCCCCCTCCCCCCATGTACGGTATACATTTCCTTGAATAAAATTATGAAGTAGCTGGTTTAGGGATTACAAATATTTATAAAAAAAGAACACATCAACACTAACCAATTCAGGCAAAAAAACACACATTTAGCAGACATATTCACCTGTAACAACTCATTCTCAACGATAAGCAAGTTCAAAGCGTTGTACAGACAGCAGTTAAGGGAAATTGATGAAAAAAGCAGCCATAATGGTATAAAATATTATTTAAAAAACAAAAAACTAGGCAGGAACAATGCAATGCTTAAAAAACATAATAAGTACTAGAAGCACACGTCACTTCTGTATATCTCTTTCAAATGTTAAATTTAGAATTTGGAATTTCCTACTAAAATGAATTTTCAATGAAAAGGAACAAAGAACGTTTCAGCAGGAACCCATCTATTTAAAGAAATCTTTAAAATGGTATTAATACTACTAATTTAGAAAGAAAGAGAATTTTACGATGAGGAACGGAGTCCATTTACGTTTTTATTCCTTTCTTCACAATGTAGGCTTAGGAAAAAATTACTTGACAGGTAACTGACCCTCCAAGAAAGGGAAGGAAAACGAAGAGAAAGTTAAATAAATATACAAGCTCAAACTCCTATCCATGGAACAATGACATCACTGACAAATGTCTAGCCAGAAGTGGAAAGGAGATCAGGTCACTGCGCTCTTTCTGCGCCAACATAATTCAAAACAATCTGGAAAGACACATCTATGGAAGCTGTCAGAGCCAACTTGTTTTTAAAGGTGCAGCACCGGAGCTGTCACAATGATCATGGTCTGTCAAATTTAAGTGTACAAAATCCTAAGAACATAAATGTAATATGTGTATATCCCTATACAGTAAGTGCCAGGTACAATAGCTTTTATCAGGGTTTTTATATTATGACCTGGTGATCCTGCTAGTAACATAGTAACATAAGCATATATATATATATCCCCATGATTTGAATAAGGAAGGATTGACCCACAAAATGCATGAAGTAATGAAGAAAGCTAATTTAAAGCTGACTATAGTCTATTTACGGCAGCCCTTTACGTTACCATTCCTTTCTTCATTGTGTATATATTGCTTTAATGCTCTGTGCCTGCATAGATGAGTAGTAGTGATCTGGTGAGGTTGCCACTTTACAGGTGCCTAAAATTTTAACCTTTAAATTGGCTTTCAAAAGTGTTTTTACACAGCATTTGCCCAGCATTGTAATTGTCCTGCACCAAAAATTGGTATACAATGAAGAAAGGCCAAATTTCTTTGCGTTTTATTCTCCTAAATCCTTTTAAAAAAAAAAAAAACTTATAACCTGTTTAAAAGCACAGTTCTCAAATGCTTAGCAGGTGTTTGAAAAACATTTCCATTTTACTTTATGAAAGCAGTTTAAAGGACAACCCACCACAAGACAATAGACAAAGCATCTCAAAGCTGCAATGCAACAGTTTCACTTCGCAAATGTCTGCAAAATCTTAACTTAAAAATATTTTGTATTTTCTGTGACCGCTAGTTCTATATGAGAATTAAAATTTGAAGGAGTTTAATGTCTTTAAATTACTAACATTCTTATTTTGGGGACGATTTACAAGCAGTGTTCTCCCCAGCCCCTTTTAGCCGGGTGCAGCACCCGGCTCCTTTTGGTGGTTACTGAAGAACTAGGTCACAATACAGGGGCTGCTAGCTGCCCACAATTTCTTACCACCCGGCTTGAAAACAATTTTGGCTTGAACACTGACAAGTATATGCTCACATCCATTTATACATATGTCCAGAGAACTCAATTTAGCTGGCAAACTAACACAGCAGGTTCTATATTCTTCCTTCTGTGTGGAAAGGAGTATCCAACTGAGAATAGATATGGGCTCTACACTGGATGGTACATGTGAACAATGAACAACCAACAAACAGCAACAAGAAAAAAGTTTTTATTTTTTTTTGGATCAAAGTGACTATCTTGTCTGCCAAAAAACCTCTACCCCCTGGTGACTTATTGTGTAATGTGAGTTTACTTCAAACATGAGTACTTTAAGTACAACCAAAATGTGTAAGTTGAAGAAGATTCATGAAAGTGTTAGGACACTCCACAGGCTGGCATTACATACAGCGATATGCGGCTCACTGGGCAAATGGTTTCGGGCTGGTTATAGTAGTCATTTGTGCTCCGTTTAGTCTAATTGCTTTATTGACTTAAAATGCATTATTCACAGCCATTCAAGCTCAACTACAACAGATTGGGAGAGAAACTGAGCACACATGCCTTTGGGGGATTAAAGATGGCCGATTACACAAATAATTTACCTAGGCACGAGTCATCTGTGGATAGCATGGCTAAACTCTATTGTATTGCTCAAGAAAGGGAAATGTTACATTTCTCGCTGGGGAAATATTTAATGGAGCACATATAAGAACTATAAAAATTGTTTCATCATATTAAAAAAAAAGTGTACAACTGTTTTTAAAAACAACACTGAAACAGACTTTCTGCAAATATTACACAGTCACAAACATGCCAAAACTACCACCATGTAATTACGCAAACAACATGATTATTGGACCAAAAATGTATTTGATAATACTATTCACAAAATTAAATTTTGCTATAGCATCAATCTAACACACACACTATGATATGCCCATATAAAATACACAATTGAAAGGTGGTGTCCATTGTAAGGACCAATGCAATCTCAAAAATGAGATTGAATGGTCCGGTGTGCTAAAAGAATTATGGTTCATGGTTCAAACATGGTTTAAACCCTTTTTCAAAGTGAAAAGGCAGACAGGTTGTCTAATGGTTTTCAAGTCTTTCAGGTGAACATTACAGCTACCTTTGTGTTCCCCAAAATGGCTTCCATGAGACCTGCACTTTTGACAGTGGATGGAACTGAAGCACTCCATTCATTATTTAAGGGGCTGCCGTAGGTAGATGCTACAAAGCGTCTTCCTTGAGGCAGCTGTGCAGTGGCATATAGAAGTGGGAACCACACTGCAATCTTACTAGCAGTATTATTATTTATTATTATTAAACAGGATTTATAAAGCGCCAACATACGCAGGGCTGTACAATAAATAAGGGTTGCAAATGACAGTGATACAGGAGGAGAGGACCCTGCCCCAAAGAGCTTACAATCTAGTATTATGTCCGGATACATAAAACCCTAAATAAATGGAGTATACTTTTCTTTATCTCATGACTGTATACAAACACATATCTGCTCAATTATGCTACTGGTATTTGCTGATAACAGATCAGTAACGGGGTCAACAAAGGCTTTTTGATCAAAAAAAAGTGGAGGCCTCATTACAAGATAACCATTCTGATGTTCACTGGACAGCTAGCCATACCAATATTATAATGCACAAAAAGCAGAATCCTGCCCCGCTTACCTCACATGCAGAGGTGATCAATATGGATAACAATAACCCTTTATTTTTTAGCATCTATTCCTCCAAACAAGAGGAACAGATGCTAAAGAGGAATTTGTGCTATATACCACTGGCAAAATGTAACTGCTTTTGGCCACCTAATCCTTTTTTATTCTTCATCTTGACCTGTACTGTATCCTATCCAATTTGGAAAGAAGCATGTGCAGCTTATTTAGAAAGGTCCAGATGTCAGTGTAAGTGGATGGATCCCACTGTGACCAATTTAATAGGCTTTCTCAATAGGTGCATACGTAGTAGGTCAAGACAATATGCCAGTACATATGAACTGAGGCATGTTGAAAAGGTACTCTAGAATCCAAAAACAATCCTTGTTGGATACATCTCAATCAGAACACAGTTTGACAGTGGAACAAGTTGGAAGTTTCAAAGAATTCCTTATTCTTTGCTCAAATGAAAGGATATGAGCACATACAAGTAGGCATAGTTACGTAGGTGTCAGACATTATATTAGAACATCAAATATATCAAATAAAGCGTACCTAAATGCCACATTTTCACTTTATATAAGAGTAGACAACCCTTATATGTGAAGCAAAAGTGTTGATTTTTTTTTGTGGGTTTTTGGGATATAACACTAAAAGAAAGCAGGGAGGTGGCTTAACATTCTTTTAGGCGACTAGGAAAGCCCCAAAATGTTGCTGACTATTGCAGATGTTGTCAGTTGGCTCACACTACCTGTTCCTATTAGCTACCAAAGCTGTCCACCATAGTAATGGGACATAAACAGGAGGAAGGGGCATTGATAGAGAGGTAATTTATGGCTTGCATAATGCACTTTTACTGCATAATATGTAAACAGTTTAAAGTACTGGTGTGGGTACAGGTGCAGTTTAGAGAGCTATTGTCTGGAAACAGAACCCTTCATATGTAAAGATCCAAACAGAAACTAGATTTTAGACAATTCTTTGTGGTAGTTTTAGTTTAAAATTTAGCTTAAGCACAGGTGTCTCAGGGTTTAGCAAATACAACAGAAACTATTGTAGTGACTGCAGCAGGGAGTCTCCTCCTTCCCCTCTTCATTTAACTTAACAGGCTGCCTTACATAATTTGTAAAACTGTCAAAAACCCAAAATAATCACCTAGTTTATGATGAGTAACAATTATTGAGAGCCTTTGCAAAACTTAAATACGGCTTCCTCATGTACATACGTTAAATACAACAATTTATAGGTAGAATCCTGGCTTTTTTTATTAAAAAAAAAAAAAAAACAGAAGTGGATCTTTAATAAATATACATGTATATACATTTCCTTTAATAAGCCATCATGAAATGACACCAATACTGCTGTAGCATAGGGTACGCATGTCTTCTCAGGCCCTGGACACAGCTGTGCAGGACACTTGTCTTGTTACTGTGTAGATAGCCAGCAGGGAGAAGACCGGCTCTGACTGTACAAGTGTTCTATTCTACTCACCAGAAATGATCAGGGGCAAATAAAAACAATTTATAACAAAACAGTTTTACTCGTTCAGGATCCCACAATGCAGCAGCTGCCAAATGATTGTGCTACTTTAGTGTGTTCCTTCTTTTACCGTATCAAAGGAAGCACTCTTTTCAGCCTACTAATAGGGCCTCTTCATATAAACAGCATAAAGCATGCCGTTTGTGTATTCTGTAACACCAGCAAGTAGATGAGCTGCATATGAATGAAAAATACCTACCCCTAATGATATTTGACAGTTGAAACAACTAGCCCAAGAGTGCAAAAGTGGTGCCTGCTTACAGGAATAATCACTCAAGATACAAATTTAGGGGCTCCATGGCAAATTATGTTCTGGGCCCCTCACAAGCTTTTCAGCAGCTGCTAATTTACACACAATACTCTTTGTGACTTTTTTCAACTATACAACTAACTGCAAACTAAACTGTGACCTTAATTTGATTTCAGCAAACCTATTGAAACCCAAACTGTTTAGGATTCACACACAAATTTTATATTTTATATTTCTTAAACAGCAAGCACTGAATTTAGTAAGATGTGCTTTATACAGAACACGCTTGGCTTTTATGAAAATTCTAGTCTATTTGTGCCCCTCAAAGGCTCCTGCTCTAGTCTTTGGTTACCATATACTTTAAATGTGTCTGGCAACATTAGAGACTTCAGGGAGTCCTTAACATTCAATTAGGCATACCTTATGTAATGATCAAATACAGAAATCGTCATGTATTTACACAGTTGCAGGCTATAAAATTCAGGCAGTCAGTCTGTGCCCAGTCAACATAAATTGCAATTTTATTCTTGTAAGACCTATGTTGCCGATTGAGGATTTCAAACACAGTACATAGTTAATAAACAAATGGCTAACAGTATGTAACGTCAAAAGTTAAAAACCATTCCTTGCAGTGCATTACCCTATTATTGGTGTGGCACAATGTATTTTGCAATGTCGGATGTGACGATGGCTTACCATCTGATAGGGTCTTGATACTATGGCTTTACAACCTGAGAAGTCAGCACAAGCAATACTCTTGTTCCCATTTTTCCAATACGAAAGACAGAAATGAATTCTACAGGCAGTAGTGGGACTTCACAGAAAGTCAAGTCATGTGGGTCATAATGCTGCAGAGGAGAGAACATACAAATACCTTCTGGAGAGTGGAACAGCCAATCAGATGTGACCATGTCCCACTGTAAGAACAATAGGTACCAGACTACATTGCCCAGCACGTAGAGTGCCCAGAAAGAAACTGCAGGACCTCAGTCTTTTAACAGAAAACCTAAAGGTAAGAGTAGCCATGATTGTAAAAAAAAAAAAAAAAAAAAAAAAAAAGTTTTCCATCCTCTTCCTCTTTGAAAATGTAACCACAGTTCCTTCTTGCCCGTATTCATTTCAATTTTCCCAAGTATTGCCTGTACACAAATATAAGAAACCCAAAAGCAGTAAAATACCATTCAGTAGCTATTTCTAACACAAAAGTATAGTATAGTATTTTGGAATACATACAGACTCAAGCAACAGAGCTTTGTATGCAATGTTTAAATTAGCATGATAACTATCAGCAACCAAAGACACATTGTATCGGTTAGTATCTGTCTTATATTAGGCATTAGACAATATACATTTTTGTTAAAATAGAAATGTGAAGGAATGAGGAATGCAGTGGTGAAGTAGTTAACCCTACCCACTCAATTCAATGCACAACAAAAGGCAGCATAAAGGAAGATCCATCAACTATTTAAAAAGTTCAGCCGCAGAGAGGTGGCTTTATTCTTATTAAACAAAGCAGGACCTTCGGTCTGTTCCACTAAATTAGGGGACTTCCTCCAAATTTTAGCGTGCTAAAGGGAAAAAAAAACGCTCGGACTCTCCCATGGTGGTTGAGTTTAGACTTTTAACAAGGCATGAACAATAGGGAAGCTTCCATTTGTAGAGAGAGGATGCATCTGTTTCCATCTGTGATGGGGATAGGCTGTGACACAAAGCCAGGCCATTGTGTCCATGTTAAATGGTGATCATATTTAAGACTGCAAGAAAGTTCGCCATGCTAACATGTTTTCTGGTAAAGGCAATGGGGAAAACTATACAGGTTCTTGGTGAAGACCTTTGGGACCCAATTAAATGAGAATTGAGCCAAAAAAAGCCGCAGCACAGCACATCACTTCTCTGCAACTGCTGAAAAGTTATGAACTGAAAATGTTGTTATAGGATTAGAATGTAAGGACTTTCCCTGGGTTCATGGCTAGGTTCCACATACTTCCACCTTCATGTACAATGAGAATTCTCTCACTGACCACTGATGCGCTTTCCATAGAGATTCAAACTGGCTGTTTGTAAAACAAAGATAAGTTAAAAAATATTTCACTCCACATTTTTCTTTAATTAAATCTGTACGCAGTGCACCACTCCCACCCAACATCTCCCCCTCCCTGCAACCTCTCTCTAATTAAATAGCAATCTACAGAACAAAAATACTAACATAAATGATCATGTAATGAGTCCCCAAGCTTTCTCTTTTTCTACAGCAGATGGGGATGATCATTTTTCAGTTGTCCATGTCCTTACCTGGGTGACACAGACAATTCCTATTTGGGTGAAAGAAAGATATGGCGATTGTAACCGCCCAGAGATGGGCATTAACAACAAAGTATGTGCAATATTCAGCCCAGAATTCTTTGGGTGGGAAGAAGCTGTAGGCGGTGGCAGCCTCTGTGACCCAACTTTTCAGTAACCACCTAAAAACGGCGTAACGTCGGTTACTAAAAAGTGTCAGGTGGGCTGGGGAGAACACTGATCTTTTTTTTTTTTATCACTATGCTTTTTATCAATCAGTTAGGTAAATTCTTAGTAAAACCAAACTTTTTTGCGATGATGAACTAATGAATAATGAAGTCTTTAAGCTCCAAGGCATTTTTGCCTTATGGCATTGAGCCTCCATGGTAAAATTCATAAGGATACAGATAAGCCTGGTACAACTGTTTAAACTAGAATGGGAAAAATGCCATGTTAAATTATGGATTTTTTTATTTCAGAAAAAAATTTAATAGTAATTTAAATTCATCATCAGCCCAGTTACTTATCAACATTCTTGTTTTATATTTATATATAAGACAGCTGACAGGTAGTTGCTGACTGGCTATACATCGCAGAAGAAGAACACTGACATGCTTCATTTGTCTGCCTTTTAGCCTTCAGTGGCATTTTTAGGGCATGATGAATTATAAATATTTAATTTAGTTAAAATATTTATATGCTAAGTAGGACATAAATGTGAAATAGAATTTAACTCCAACATTGCTATAACCTTTTTACCTACATTAGGCTAACACATTGAAAAATATGTCATGTCCAAACCTGGCCATCAAGCTCCCATTCCATCAGATAGAGCGGCAAGTCTCTGCTACAACCCAATTTATAGTATAGGTGACCTCAAATTCTAATCACTAATTTCAAAGTAAACAACGGGATTTTTTTTTTTGGTAGAGCTAGGAAGAGTTGGAGTCTATATAACTTTTAATATACCATGGTATATGTGTGGTTATGTACTGCAGTGCGGGTCCATTGGCATGTTCAGAACACCGCTATTAGAAATCCTTGATAATGATGACAAGTGATTTAAATCATTGGAATTCTGATTGTGAAGAATAGTAATATTAGTCAATCAAAAAGTAAAACACAGTAGACATTTCCCTATGAGCTATAATGACTACCAGGTGTCATAACACATACCTTCCATACCACTGAATTGAACTTTGTCCCATACTACATCTAATCTACGTTGGTGTGCAATGGCTGTCCTTCACTTCACTAAACGGGTTTACCTTGAGCTTACATACAGTCTCTTCAACTCAGAAAGAAGGGGTCTGTATTATGTAATTATAGGGTAATTATAGAGGTCTCTATCTTTTGCCAAATATCAGATATCATTTCATGTAGATGCTACCTGCAACTAAATAGCAGCTAGTTTGTAAAAGCACAGAGTATTAAACAAATGTTAAATGTAAAGAAGCACACATGGTAAAACAGGAAGTGTCTAAACAAGAATCACCTACGTTAGTGCTACATATGTATGAATACTGCAAATGACTTTAGAAATCACATTAACATTGTTAAGCTCAAACTGATATTTTGAATGCAAAACCCGTCTTTCTTCAAGCCCACTGTGAAAGGTGCAGCCATTCCTCCAATTACAAGATAATTCAGGTACAAATAAATAGGGGCTGTGGTTTCCACCAACAGAAGATCAAAACACTTACACATCTGTTAGTTGCATCCTATTCTACAAACTGGTGCAGATCTAGCAGTTTTGGTGCTAGATCTATTTTGGTGACTATAACATATGAAACCGTTATAAATATGTGGCATGCAGTGCCTTGAACAGCCAATTGCAGTCTGCTTACAGCCATTTACACATCAATCACACAAAAAAATTACAGGAAAGTACAAATTAGAACCAGCAGTGAGATTTTATAGGAGATAGTATGACAATTAAACTTTCCCTCTCTGCTGCTAAGAAGTAGCATCATTATAAAACATGTCTGGACTACTGTAACCTCCTGCTCTCTGGTATTCCACTAACCCAACTTTCTCCTCTACAATCTTTTATGAACGCGCTGGAGCCAGACTCATCCATCCTTCCCACCGCTCCTCTTCTCCTGCATCTCTTTGTAGTTCTCTTCATTGGCTACCATTTTATCTTATATTCGAGTCATATTCAAGCTCCTGTGCTTTGCCTTCAAATCCGTCCACACTTGTTGTCCCACTTACATTTCTGACCTGATAGAATAATACACCCCTAGCCACTCTCTCCGCTCCTCCAATGACCTACTAATGACTTCCTCGCTCATAACCTCTAAACACGCACGGCTCCAAGACTTTTCTAGAGCTGCCCCAACTCTCTGGAATGTCTCCCTCGTCCTATTCCGGTTGTTCCTACCTTCTGTTCATTTGAAAGAGCACTCAAACCCCATCTTTTCAAACTTGCTACCCATCATCTTCTGTCTCTTAAAACCCTCACTGCTTACCCACCATTTCATATCCCCCTTCATAGTGTGAGCTGCTTCCCCTACCTCTTAGATTGTAGGCAATTTAGGGCAGGGTCCTCTCTTACTCCTGTGTCACCGTCTGTGTCTGTCTGTCATTTGCAACCCCTATTTAATGTACAGCGCTGCATATTATGTTGGCACTATAAAAGTCCTATTTAATATTAATAATAATGAATAATATTAATATTAAACCCTATTCTGCAAATAACTTGCATAAACATTGCCATTACAGTGTAAAGATGATTACACTGGCCACTGAAACACTTGCTTCAAACTGTATTTCTACAAACATTAACAGTCTTCAAAACAAAGTTCATGGTGTTAAACGGCCACTATGCAATGCTAGATTTAATTTTTGTTTTTTCTCAAATCATCCCAAGAGATTAATGATATATGATGATGGAAGAAAAATGCTATCCTGTTAACCGGATGATCTCACATGAAGCATAGTCTGCATCTGTGACACTTTAAATAAATCTTCCAATTGGCTGGTAGCCTTCCCCCTGCACACACAGCAAGCATGCCTGAGTGGGAGTGCTGGGTCACAAAGGTTGACCACAAGCATATATGCCAAACATAACATCTTTGTGCTGGCTCATAACTACAGACAATTTCATTTCTAAACCATCAGATTCAATCTTCTTGTCAAAAAGTGAGGGACAATGCTTGGGGACGACTGATTTATTCCAGCTCCTTTGCTTGTGGGAGTTGCGCTAATAAAGAGGAAAAAATGAAAGTACACACACACAGAATAGCAGACAACGGCAAATTGCTTGCTGGATGAGACTCCCGCATAGATATGTGCAGCTTTAATGGCCACATTTGTTCTGAGACAGGAGCAGAAAAATGGAGTGACAGCCAAGACAAGCAAATCAGCCATTCTGACAAAGGTAACACAAAAAAGACATCAAGCTAAAAACAACATAACAAGGAAACAAAAAGTACAAGTTCCAAGATATTACACTGTTACTTATGATGATTCAATCAACTAACCAACCACATGGGTACATCTATCAACTGCAATTGTTGATCCTACAACTAACTATTGTCTGACAATTTAAATCTACTGTTATTTTCTTACAGATAAACTCCAGTTAGATATAAAATTTAGGCTAGGTACCACACGTGCAATATTTGTTGTTAGAAAACGAACGACTAACGATTATGCACATTTATTTTGAACAATTGTATTGTGCACAATTCTGTACATGCTGTAACGATACAATCGTACTAATATTATCCGCCAATAGTGTACACACGCTAGATACGATCGTTTGAACGATGCAGGAAGTGACATGTACAAGAGAAAATGTACTGCAGAACCATCTGCGATCACTGAACGACCGTACACAAAATAGATAGCGACCGATCGTCGCCCAATCAGATCCGCCAGGGCGGCCGTTCATTTCCAGCGACAATCCTCGTTCATCGTCGTCGTTGTGCGCTTTTTTGTTAATGGTTATCGTACGAACAGTTGTTAGTCGTTCGTTTCCAAGGATAATTATTGCACGTGTGTACGCAGCTTTAGTCTATCATTTTTATTGATGCAATTATGAAAACAAACATTTTAAAAATAACTTTGAAAGATAAAAGTCCATATCTGACTATCACAGCTCTCATTTGCATAGTGGGGGTCAAAGGGAATGATCCTATTAGGGAACTGCAGAGTAAACACATAAAATTTTCATTGCTGATCTTTCATGATTGTTTCCAAGTGACAGATGAACAAACAAGCTCCATACACACAGCACCCATTCTGTTCTATGAAGAAGGGAGAGGGAGGACAAGTGAGTGGCACCCCACTGTGCTCTCCTCCCAACTTGTATAGTGATTGTTCCCGATAGGTTGTTCATGGATCCACCCTGATTGATCCATGAATGTCAGGAAACCATTGTACACGCCAGATTCTCACACAAAACTAGCACCACCATTGGTCTTGGCCAAATCATGCGATGTGTGTGCATAGCCTCACTTGCTAGTTAAAGGATAATGTGTTGGTTGGACTAGGAATATTTCTATTCCAAAGAAATACCCCCACATACCCCCACTGAAAGAAATAGGTAGGATACCATTGCTGGCCTCTTTCTAACAATAGAAGCTGCCAGGCTCTGATACTATCAGAATTTTTTTTATTTCATTACAATCTGTGTTCTTGCAGGGGGGGGGGGGGGTTGTATTTCATCTTTAATGGCAACCCAAATGGCTGCTATTATGGGGGGGGGGGGGGGGTCCTTTTTAGTTTTCATCCCAGTGACTAAAGTGACAGTGAATCAGAAACCTTTGTTTAGCAGAGAGCCAAGCAATAAAAACCAGGCACAAGCCTGGCTCAGTCTATGCAAAGTTATCAAGAGGTCTCTACTTAAACAAAGCCCCCTGTGTAAATGCATAAAGCAAGGAGGTTACATAAACTGGGACCGGTAAATTTCAGTGCTCTGTACGGAATGAGTTATTGCATACTTGTCATCTCTACATCAAGTGTCAAACAAGAAGCGATAATGTCACTTAAAATACCTGGGATATGTATGTGTTCTGTTTAGGAGCGAATCATTCTTGCATTTATTACAGAAGCTATTTTGTGAACGGATAACCTGCATTCTTCAAAGGTTTCTTTTATGTTGGGTTTCTTCGCAGTAAATAAGGGAAGCTCACCTATGTTTCCTAGGCGAAATTCAAACCTCCTGAATCCTGTTTTTACAAAAGTCTGGCATTGAAAATGTCATGCATAATAGTTTGCCCCTCTAAAATGATCAGAACGCTGTGAAAGTTGCAGATTTTACCCACAAAGAATTTTAGCAGTATTTAAAACATTTTAGGCTTCTATATCACTCTGCAGGTCTTTGAGAGTTTTTTTGCTGTTTAATGTTAGTTTCACTGCAAATAAATCAACAACAAAGTACACACTGCAACTCATTACATGAGGGTTAGCTATGGCCTCCTTTAAACATCCTAGTGCCCCTGCTTAGGTATTGCTTATCCACATCTTCTTACTGTCTGAAAAAAACATATATTTAACAATATTTAGGAACACAAACAAAAAAAAATATATAAAAATAATTTAGCCTTCATATGCTGGCCCAGACTCAATGTATCCTAACAAATCTAAATAAATAAAAAAAATAAAACCTGTAAAGGATGGCAGGCCCCATCAGAATGTTTAGAAAGTGCACTTATTTCTTAGAGACCTACTAAATAATACATCATAAAAGGACCGTCTGAGTTAACATTTCCACTATCCTATGGGAGGATGCATAATTCATGACCAAGAAGTAACATATACATTCTCCAGATGAAGTGGGCTCTAAACACTATTCTCCTCTAAGAACAAGTCTGTCTTTCAGAAGACCATGCCCTTATTCAGCATCTCCTTCATTTAATTACTCTGCAACAACTACTCCCTTTCTTTGTCCTTGGAATAAACAAGACTGCATTGTAATGCACCATATTTCACTGGCCAGGTTCCAGTTTCTTCTTATTCTTTTTTACTGCATAGATTATCCACAAAACTACCTGAAACCCAGCTGCCCCTCCTTGTAATGAACACATAGCCTTTATTAAACCCCATAGTGCTATTTGTTTTTAGCTCCCAAACCACACACGCCAATTGGTAGGAACAGTAGAAAACTGTCTGAATGTGTAAAGTTACCTAAAGACAAAAGGACAATATTGGCTTAATGCAATGGTTGCTACTTCCATGCAGATCAGCTTAAAGCAACCGTCAGCAACAAATATTACTCTTATTTAAAACTTATTTAGATGGGTATCCTGGACCTTCCTATATGAAGCATAGCAGTATATCACTAAACACAACTGAAAGCATTTAAAAAGCAGTGGACAAAAAAAGTCAGACTGGTTGTAGAAAGCACTGCTGCCTTCTCTTGCAGAAATATCTCTAAATTAACTTAATAGATATTAGTACTTTGAACCACTTCCTGTAATGAACAGATTTAAAACGAAGAAACCTAAAGTACATATTGGCAAACAAATGTGTGGCTACTCATGCTAACCACAAGTAAATCTTTACGGTGATAGACATGAACTTGCCACTGCTGATAAGCACCTAAAAATGCTGGTTGCCTGATTATAGGGCTTGCCCAATACTTAATAGAATAACTTGAAATAGGATCTCCTCTAACATTTTTTTTTCAAAGTTTACTACAGAAACACTTTAAGGCCCTTTTCAGACTTGCGGTGTAAAGCCGCAGATAGCTTCTGCCAGGCGCATCACAAATTAGATTAGGAAAGCGTGTTATCAGTGTAATGTGTTTGCACACCTTGCCTATGCATTTGTGATGCGGTTCTTCCTCCAGAGGGGGAAAAAGCAGCCAAATGTCCAGAAGCAATATGTCAATTCCAGGGTCCACAATACGCTCAATTCAACGAAAACACAACCGTGGGCAGTTCCCACCAAGTAGTTCCCAATCTCTCCTACACAGTTAAATAGAAGTGGTTGGGAGTGCAGTTGAGAACACTTCCGTTTACCACAAGTCTGAAAGAATCCACCTAACTGTCCATTTGGCAGCCTGCAGGGCTTTGCCGATAGGGACTAACACCGGTGTCACAGTTTTGATTTAATTTCTCACCATTTATCCCTAAACATAGGACAAAGATATGATTTCATGTAGGTAAATCAGTGTTATGAAAATGGCAAAAGGCACAAAGGTCACTTCTAAGTGCTGATAAATAACATTATTACGGCTATGAAATTAACTAAAACAGGTTTCTGGAACAAAGACTATACTCCACTCCAAGTCACCTAATCTTTGTACTCCACTCTGACAAGGCCTAGCCTGCGTCCCAAGTGATTTTCATACAAGGTACATTACTGAACCCCTGCTGGAAGAGATTTAAGTAAAGGGTAAGCCTGGTATAAATGAGGCCATTGTTTTGCAGCAGAAAAGCTTTAAGAATTTGCCTAATTTCTGTTTTCCAGTTTATGAAATGCCTGCAACAGCCCAATATTGTCATGTGGTAGTGTTCTGCTGAGAAGGGCTTGTGAAATGATTAGGCCAACCGTCTCCATGGAGACCGCAGGCTCAGGAGGACAAAGTAAAAAGCCTGGCACCAGGAATACCACATACTAAAGTCAGCCAGCTACTAGCCTAGACACAGGGCTCTTTTAACACTAGCCATACACTAGCTAGAAGGTAAGAGTTATTACATATATATATATATACACACACACACACACACAAAGGAGCCTGGAAAAATATAAAGAGAGACCAAAAGAAGTAACAAGGCAGGATACCAAGATATAAGTCAAACTAACGAGAGAATATTGGTTCTTTATACATGCACAATTCTGTAGCAAACTGATCCTATCCTGGGGGTTTACATACATTTCATATTATATAAAGCTGTTTTGCTTTCCAAGTATTTCACATAAATTACTAAGTATTTAGATTATCCACAAATACAATGGCATAAACAGACAACAAAGAAGATGTGTATTTATGATCCTATTGTTCGGCTTCTCTTTCAACTTCATTGTTCAGTTACATTGCCAGAGCCAAAGCATATCAGCTTACAAGGCGAGTCACAGTTAATGTTCATGGCTACCTAGTTTTGGCACAAGTTATAAAAGAAAAAAAAATCTCTGCCACTATTGTTTATAGCAAGCTGGGTGGTATTGTAGACACATGCAGCCTTTCATTGTTACTTTCATTAAGGTTCCAAAAGAAATAAAGGGGGACACCACCACCTAACAGTCATAATGTATACTAAACAACTAAAGACATACAATACAAGGATACAAGTGCAAGAAATTACAGTAAAGCAAGGCAGATTGCTGGTTATTGCAGTGTTAGGGGGAAATAACCACATTTTTCAAGTTACATTTTCAACATATTTACCCTTTCTATCAGATCAGAAAGCTTGTTTTTGCTTTCATAATGAAGCAAGGATTTTGTACTGCATTTGTGCTAGGACTGAACTAGTTGTGGCTGGCAAGCTTTGCCGAACCCTCTGCAAAGTAAGTCTGTCACTGGTCAGTACAAACCCAGAGCGACAGGATCACCTATTCGGTAAACCTAGATTACATTATGTGCTGCCATGTGTTACCTGCAGGATAAATCCACATGACATATTCCTACACAACATTGCATACTTAACATACTTGGGTGTTTTTATTCCAAAGAAAAAGATACTAAGGGAAATATGCATGCTGCCATTGCTGACTTACTTCCAGAAATACCAGATCAATGAAACAAAGAGGTGAGGCCATGATCACATTCAAACTAGAACTAGACTCAGCTAAATGGGCAACACTGGAAGAAATAAAATACATTATGCCTAATACTCAAAAATAGATGGAT
Organism: Pyxicephalus adspersus; assembly: GCF_032062135.1. Lineage (NCBI taxonomy): Eukaryota > Metazoa > Chordata > Amphibia > Anura > Pyxicephalidae > Pyxicephalus > Pyxicephalus adspersus. The sequence goes on along the minus strand of NC_092860.1, from coordinate 109,594,128 downwards.
GCCTAAACTATTGCTATTTTTGCACAAAGTTACCCACACAATATCCTCTAAACTGATAAGTTTATTGTTTTTCTAACCAGCATCCCAACAATTTTTCTGGTGAAATGAAAGGATGTTATCACCACTTTGTATTTAAATAGCACGGACATCTTACGAAATAGTCACGGCCTTGGCGTTTTGGCAATAGCTACAGGCTGCTCCACAGCAGAGGCAGAGAAGAAGTATGGAACTTGATTAGGTGACATTGTATAACTTTTGTCATGAAAACATTAGATGAATAAACAGATTAGCATATTTCATCAACCAGACAGTAAAATCATTATTTGCTTGGGTAAAAAACCTGGGTAAAGTATCTACAGATATATAGCCTATGAAACTCCAGCAAAGAAAGGGAAAGCAGTAACTTGCCTTTCATTTTTTGAAAATCCTACTATCTATTAGTGGCATTATGTAATAATTATACAAGTTGGGGAAGAGGCTATAAAACCATTCACATTCCAAAGTCAACAGAAAAAGTCATAAACTCTTATCTGCATTACATACCAGATTTCTCTCTGTATTATGGCTAGGAAATACTTTTATGTGAAGGTAACAGGATATTTATCTTAAAAGGTATTTGTAAAACATATATCCCGCCCCCTAAGATACTGAAAGGACTGAATAATACATTTCTGGGAACCTTAAAATAAAAGCGTGGGCTCACTTTACCCAAAAAAGAAGCCTTGAATCAGGCACTGCCCAGTGCATACAGTATATACCCAGAGGAGTGGGAATAACTGGGCCAAAGAGGTCTGGTGCCTAAAATAATGCCTAGAAATAGAAGAGCTTTTATTTGCTCCTTGTATTCTACCTTTCTTTTACTGCAGGAAAGTTTATTTAGATTTTAAATTATCCACCATAACAAATACTATGATTCATTTTCTGAATTCAGAAGAAAACACCCATTCATTGGCATTTGTGTCATATTCCTCACACCTTATGTTGTATACCAGATATCTAATGGCACCTTGCATGAGTTATTTGGCATGCCTAAAATGCCTAAAATAGTATTAGCATGTGTTACAGGAAATGGCAAACACAAAGCTGCTGAGCCACAGATCGCAAATGCACATAAAAAGGATGATAAAATATCATAATATAACAGGTAATAAGGTAATAGCAATTCACTTCTAATGCTACACCATCCCATCACTCCCATGCCACACCATTTGACCATGGAAGCATAGTGTCAAACTTTGAACTTCCATGTATGGATAATGTAATATTTTGGTATATCTATCTGACATAAACTACTGTTTGATTGGCTACTAAATCACTCAGGGATGTAACATGAGGGTTAAAAATCTCATCTTTTCTGCAAATAAAAGGAGTGGCATGGAAATGTGTGTATAATATATATATATATATATATATATATATATATATTTATAAATCTATCTTATTTAGCAAAACCAGATAGTTTAGTAGAGTGCTTTGTCTTGATTTTGTGCCACCAGGGAATCTAGGTATTTGAAGGGTGTCTGATGTCTGCATGTTTTTAAGGAAGAAACATCATTTCAGATAGAAGCACACTTCTTGATTTCAAAATATGAAGTGTCTATAAATATTCTTCCTGTTTATTGGTCTTGCAGAATTCTGCATAATAGGCTTCCTGACAGGAGAATATCACAATGTAGTGGCTTTATTTCAGGAGCAGACAGCCACAGGATGTATTCACATAATCAACAGGATATGTTCAGAGCAGACACACATCCAGTTGCTGTTCTTTAATTTTCTGAGAATGGTGTAACAGTCTCAGCAGCAAAGAAACTTCAGAAAGCAAAAGAAGGCATAAGAAACCAGAAACCACCATATATATTCACAGAAAATACAAGTAATAAACTACAGGGAACGGAGTCTCATACAAAGCATATTAACTGCTCCCTGTAACTAACACCCTAATATCTAAAGTTTTGTAGGTCCAGGGAAACAAAAAATTAAATTTTTTGAAAAGAAATTTAAAAAAATAATCATTTTTACTGTGTTAACTACAAGTCAATCCAATCCATTCTAAGAGTGGGTACAGTAATAATCCATATACACATACAAAACTAACTCACACCACCCTGTCATTCCGAGGGTCTTTTCCAATTCTGTGTGTTGGGTTACGCATTGATATATTTCAAATTAGTTGGCTACAGGAACAGATCACGAACAAGACATGCAGCATTTTTTTTTTTGACACAGTATACCACAATGTGGTAAAATGATTGGCAATACAATGAACTAATGTATATAACATATTTTGTAGCAGCGTGTTTATTACCACAACACACAAAATCAAAATGGTGGGTTCAGGTTCTAACACACACACTTCAACTACCTACGTAAAGTAGGAGGCTCCTAGTTTTCTTGCTACCTTCTTCACTACTGGCCGTACCTGTGCAGGGAACCCTTGCAGACTTTTATAGGACAGTTTCCCAACAGAGTAGAGAATCCCAAAATAAGGGCTGTATACACGTCTATGAGGGCTCATTACAAAGAATTTCAGCCATAATAGTTGTGTACTAGGGATTCCACTGGCATCAGTGCCTAACAAAACTATGACAACAGCAATAATAGCCATTTGGCCATTGGGCTTCTGACGTTTACCCTGCTCTGGTATACTATACGTTATATATATTTCGTTTTTGGCTCTTTCACACCAGATGTGTCGTCATGCATATTGTAGGATTCTTGTTAGATCAGGCACAGTGCAGGACATGAGAAAAGCCATTGTTACAAAGAAAGCCTGTTTTTACCAATGTGTTGCCCTGTCATGTGTTAAAAACTAAATATGCTGGCTGCAATCTTGGTGCATTAACCAAAATTAAAAAAAACAACACATGATAACATACATACATTATGGTAAGGAAAGCCTCAATGTGAAGAGAAAAAAAGCTAGTAAGATTATTCAGCATGAAATACCTAGACCTCTGGATTATCCTGCATTTATCTTATACCTGCATTTGTATTGTATCAATGCTGGGTGACACTTCCATTATTTCTATTTAGCAGTATTGAAGGGGGGGGGGGGGGGGTATCTGTGATAATGCACATTAAAATTTTAATAATACATTCTCATGCTGTGGTTTAATGGATATCTGCTCTCCTTGTAAGCAAATACATAACTACTTCCTCAATGCATGTAGAGGGAATAGAAGCCATATTTTAGTAATTGTTTAGATGCAATTATATGATTGCAAAGAGACACAAATAGTATGTGAAAAGAAATCAAAGTCACCAGGGAAAAATTTGGTTTGAAATATTTTTATAATGTCACATCTTACAATATTTGCAAAAGTTTTGTGCCAGCAACAACTAGAGACTGGCACAACACCATTTTTTGTATTTTATTTCCAGGACAGTGTGAATTCATTGTTCCTCAAATTAAAGGAAACATCTAATCTAATTTATTCATCTCTGCTATCCATTGTTTTGCTATCCCAAAACAAAATGCTAAAAAACATTTGGTCCTGTAGCAGTAAACGGTGCTCATCACGGTGTTGTTCTTGTTCCTGCCTTAGACAACATGCAAACAATTACCACACTTTGGATCAATCCAACACTTCTCTCCTGTGTGGGCATCTGCCTTGTGTGCTGTCAGAAGTGACAATATTCACTATCAAAAAACTATCAAATGTACATTACCTGAAGTACCTGTTATTATTCACCAGAGAAAAAGTGCCAAATTGTTTCTCATTTTTCTTTAATGTTTCATCTCACAAACATGGCAGCAGAACACACCCATGTATACTTTAGTCAACCATCTGATTATGTGTCACCAGTGAATACAATACCAGCGGAATGCATATAAATCCACTGATGCATTCCACCGATGTCAGCAAAGGAGTACCCATGTGACATATTTATGAGACACCAATGGAAACACAGATCAATGTCTTGTAAACTAGTTATCCTCAGCATCTTAGCCACTAGAGTAAACTTTGCAGATTGATACGCCCAGAAGCAAATCATTAGGCGATTATTATAATGTGTAGATCACAAGATATCACAAACACCATAATGAGGTCATAGAGAACACCAACAAAGAACAAGGGAAAAAAAAAACATTAGGAGAAAATTTATTCTCAAATACAAAATCAATTAGGTTGAAATGTTACAGCATTATCAGGGTGTTCAGTCAATATTTCCTTTAACTAGATACTATTTCCTAAACACCAAGAAGGCATTTAGAAATCATTTCAGATTATTGACCATACATCTCTTTTTCTGAGGCAGAGCTAGAGAAACAACCTTACCAATTCCATCTCAAAGATCTAAAGACACTGAAATCTATTAGTCATGGCATGCTTTCTGTAACAAGCATTTACAACCAGAGAAAACTCACTGCAGTGCTAGATTGATGCTGGTCCCACGTCTATGCACTAAGGTAGCACTTGGTATAATGCATATTTTACCAAAATGCAGAATAATACCCACCTCTTTAGGAACAGGACTCCAGGGTTCATGTATAGTAACTGCAAATAAATAAATAAATAAAATAAAAAAGATAGCAACCAAGTAGGTTAACTGGCTTCTCCCCATAACTGTGAGCTCCTCTGAAGTAGAATTAGTGGCATGACTAGTGCTATGTAAAGTGCTACAAAAGATGCCAACTTCAATCAGGAGGATCTCCCCAACAGTGATTTAGTTTATGGCCATTCATCAGGGTTAACCGATGGCCAGCATTATTCCACTGAACTTAGGATACTATGGACAAAACCACTGTGAGCGCATCATAATAGCAGCTAATGTACAACTTTTGTTTTATGGAGTTCTAAAAATGTTTATATTATTGTAGAAGGGGACATGTACTGTTCCTTTTTCAATGAACACCCTGTCTGCTTGCAATGTTTACTAGTTACCGTAAGTTTCTTTCCCCTTTGGGGCCATGTTACAGCTATAGTAGTTTAGGCAGCTACAAACTTCTGGTGTGCCATACTCACTATCAGCTGTATGCAGAGATTTATAGAAATAGTCATTTAGGAGCAAGCTTCAAAATGCTTAAAGAAGTCAATTGCTTGGTCATTAAAACATCTTTCATTGACTGTAACCATAAACAAAAATATCCAGGGAAAAATTCTGTATTCATTATAAACCTTTATGTGACACAGGCCCGGAGAACACGAATCATGTATGTATGAAAATCAAAGTGCACACTACCCTCTGATAACGAAACAGGAGAATAGTAACAGAAACAATGATAATCACAATAATAACATCAATAAAAACACATCCCAATCTTCTCTATTCCCTTACTTTCCTATTAGAATAAAAGCATTATTATATAAATGTGATTATATATTGAGGAACTGTGCCAAGATTTTTCAGTGTGCTACAGGATGGCAGAAATCCAAGCTTTAACAATGAGAGCCAGTTTTATGTTCATAACAACTTGTTTTACTCAACTAGTAACTATTCAAATATTTTATTTCCAATACTGAAGAATAGTGAACTACTTTTTCATCCGGTATATTTAGGAAATGCGCAAAAAAAAAAAAAACAAGGTACTACATAAAGCACAACCCCCATCAAAGCTTCATTAGTTGAGGACTTAAATCTTAAAAAGAGGAGTAGATCCTTCTGTAAAACTTGTAGTCCTGGCCCTAAAAAGGTAGATTTCATCTTACTTCCTTTTTCTGTGGCAGTTTACAAAAGCAGTAAAAAAAAAAATATAGGAAGCAGCGATCATCAGGACCAAAACACAGAAATACATTTATGGAAAGACCAGCAGTAAAAAATGTACAGTTTACCATTCCAAGCACCTACTGTCCACACAGGATGGAAGGAGCAGGTTCAGGCTTTCATATACCTGAGTTTTAAGGTCTTTTTATAAAAGATAATCATTGAAGAAAACAGGTTTATTCATAATTCTTTATTTGACAGGTGAAGGCAGTGTTACAGGAGTCTGGTTTTTGCCAAAAGGAAAAGTAGCTACACAGTTTTTTCCTTCCTTTCCTCTTTGACAAGTTAGATTCCAAAGGACTTTTTATCCGGTAAAATTGTTTGCAAAACCACTAGTCTAAATATATGCTAAGAATCTGGAAGTGGTTCTAATCCTTCACTATTTTCCTTGAAGACAACTTTCCTTCCAGTTTCCTCATTTCAACATTTACAAAAAACTATTAGGAATGCCTTTCATAAATTAATTGGTGATGCTAGTAATGTTCTTCTTGTAAAAAAATTCTAAAAACAGTATCTATAGCCAAAAAGCTTAGGATGTGAATAGAACGTGGAAGGGTTGGACCCCTCAATGCTTTATGGCAGTTGTGTACCTACTAAGAGAAGGTTTCCCTTTTCTAATAATTCTGGTGACCAAAGTCACATATACAGAAAATAATGGTAAATCCAAATTTCACAGATGTTACAAGAAAAGAATGTAACTTCCCCTCTAATGGGGGAGGGGGGATAACATACCAGGGGAGAGGTCAACAAAGCAAGACTACATACTATTATATACTAATATTGCCTTATTGATCTCTTAATATTGAAACAAACTGCAAAATCACTATTCCTAATCATACCAAAAACAAAAAGCAAAATGTGATGGGACTTTTAAGGCAGCAAACAAATCAATATCAAGTAAAATATTTAAAAATACACTTTATTTAATTCATCATAAAAAGCATGTTAAAAACATTACATTTGTTAGACTACATACTAAGGGCTCAGGTACTCAGCTTAATTTGCTATGAGTAAGCTCAGGGAGTCTCCATACTATAAAGCCACAGGCCACATAATATAGTGGAGATGACTAAGTGTAAGAATGGTTTACCAGAAATATATATCTTTTGTAATAACTGCATTTGTACCCATACTCATTGAGGTATACAGGTAAAACACTGAAGACATACTAGGCCATGTGCTGCTGAAGTCACAGAAAATCTACGGTAGGTGAGGCACCAATATCAGCGGGCCTCCCTGCTAACAACAGTACATGACAGGGTGAAGGTATTATGTACAATTTTTACAGAACAGTCATGCTAAAATCCTGAACAAGCACTATTCAGCTTTCCAGAAACGAAGCCGCTGTATTGGCAGACAATTTTCTCCACAATTATTGAAAACCTTAGGTTTGTTCCACGTGGATAACCTTCACCTGCAAATGTGCTGCTGCTGCTGGGCGAGCAGAATGGACTGTGCCAGTCAGTAAGAGCTATTCCAAGACCGCAATGACTTCAGAAACAGCCCTGTCCTTGCATGACATGCACAGTTCAATGACATCATGTACAGACATTCGGAGAAGCGTTGTGAGGGTGTATCCCACAGACAATGTAAAAAAAAGTTGTCAAATGTCTGCCTCCCCCAATGGGAAATTACACAGTCATTTCAATACATACACATTTTTCAGTCAATATAAAATTTACCATGAAGTCAACGTTTGGAAAATTTTCACATTGCATTACTTGCTGTCCCATATTTTGATTACGGTACTTCAATTGGGGTACATACAAACATGCAATAATTGTCGTTAGAAAACAAACGATTAACGATCGCATTCTGCACAATTCTGTACATGCTGAAACGATACAATCCACCAATAATGTACACACACTAGATACGATCGTTTGAACGATGCAGAAAGTGTACCAGAGAAAGTGTATCACAGAACAATCCACGATCACTGAATGACCATACACACAATAGATAGAGAACAATCGTTGCCCAATCAGATCTGCCAGGGCGGTCGTTCGTTTCCAGCGACTTTCCTCGTTCATCTGCGTTTTAGCCAGTGGTTGTCCACTTTTTGTGTTAACAAATATCGGACAATTGGTCATTAGTCGTTCATTTCCAACGATAATTATTGCACGTGTGTACGTAGAGATTTCTCTATTGATCACTTGCTTATCAACGAACTAGCTCTGTCCTAATTACCATATGCTAAGATAAACAAAGCTATAAAATGTGAATGTAGCTTCACAAAGAGTCTGCTGGAGATACAGACAGCAATCAAAACACATTTTAACCAACCACTCCACCAAAACATGTACATTTTCTGTACTTGCGAAACCCCGTCACCAGAATAGTAAGTTAGTTACTTCATACACAGACCACAGACAAAATCTGACAGAGATTCTAACTACCCATCCTGTACAAAACAAAAATGAAGATGGTAGATTCGTGGCTGTGTCTGCCTTCAGTCATTTTGGAGTCACTAATTCAGAACAATCATGCAGCTAGTAAAGTCAGAGATCTTGATCTGCATACTTGCTCTGGGTTAGTGATCCATAGGATTACTATTAAGTTATTTTTAATCAGTACAGGTTTTCTTTAAGGCTTTCTTGTAAAGAAAATCTACACTGAAGCTAGATTATTAAAAAACAAGATCAAGTAATCAAATCCCCAAAATAAAACTTTGAGGTGCAATTTTAGATTAAATGATACTTGTGTACAGGCTTGTCAATAGTCTTCAGCTTTGGTAAAGTCTCCTTCTATACATTAAATTTCTCTTCTGTGTGGATCTGCCAACCTGGCCTAGGATAAAGGCTCCTTGTTCTCACGCTAACCTTTTCTGTTTGATTCCCTTCAATCGAAACCAGCCAAATTTGATTGTGCTTAATGACATACTGATGCCTCACATGTGAAGCCCCTAGGATGCCATCAATAAGGTCTGTGTGTAGAAAGGAAATTCCCATCCCTTTAGGAATGTTTTGTACTCCGCATACCACACTCAATAATGAGAACTAAAGCTGCAAGATGTTTCAGAAGAAGAATATTATTGCTTAAGATACGAAGCCAACATCCAGGCAGTACTTTACTATGTCAGAATATAAACTGAATGTTTTCATTCATTCAAGGTAACACACAAACCCCTTTATAAAAAAAAAAAATAAATATATATA
>NC_092860.1:109565931-109585140 GCF_032062135.1 Pyxicephalus adspersus | reverse complement strand
TTCGATAATTGTTAACAAAAAAAGTGCTCAACGACGCAGACAAATGAGGAATCTTGCTGGAAACGAATGACCGTTCCGGCGGATCCGATTGGGCGAAGATCGTCCGTAATCTACTGTGTGTACGGTCGATCAGTGATTGTGGACTGTTCTGTGATACACTTTCTCCTGTACATGTCACTTCCTGCATTGTTTGAACGATCGTTCAGACGAACGTTCCTAGTGTGTACATTGGTGGATTATATTTGAACGGTCGTATCGTTACAGCATGTACAAAATTGTGCAGCATACGATCGTTCAAAATAATCGGGAATATTCGTGGATCGTTTTATCAAACGATAAATATTGCACGTGTGTACCAAGCCTTAGCTAATGGTATAAACCTACATTCTTTATCAACCAATTCATTACCTAGTATTGTTTTAGCTATACATGCACTAGCCCAGAGGCCCCACATTACATTAATAAATCATTTTCTGCCAGGCCATAATAGAATGCTTACAATAAAACAAACACTCACAGGCCACTTTATTGGGTACACCAGTTTAACTGCTTGTCAAGACGACCTGCCAAAGTTCAAACCAAGCAACATAAAAAAAAAAAAAAAAAGGGTGGACGTGGCATGGTTCTTGGCACCCGACAGATTGGTTGGCGTATTTCAGAATCTGCTGCAATTTTCACACATAACCATCTCTAGGAATTACAAAGTTCAAAAAAGGAAATATATCATGTAAGCGACAGTTCCCTGTGCAAAAGTGCCTTTTTTATGCCAGAGAGAAAGGCCAGACTAGTTCAACCTAAAATAAATGCAACCGTAACACAAAAAACCACTTGTTACATCTTAGGTATACAGAAGAGCATCTCTGAACATAAAACACATTGAACCTTGATGCAAATGGGCTACAGCAACAGGCACCTGAGGCTACAGATTGTACAGGCTCACTACAATTGTGCAAACAGAGAGAAAAACACTACCTGAAAATTTCTGAAGGAACTTCGGGTGGCAAAGTCAGAATTTGGTGTAAACACTATGAAGCACGAATACATCCTGCCTTGTATTAACGGTTCGGGAGGGTGATGTAATGGTGTGGGAGATATTTTCATGATGCACTTTGGGCTCCTTAGTGCCAAATAAACATCATTACAATGCCACAACCTTGCTTGCTGACAATGTCCATCCTTTTATGACCGCAGTGTACCCATTTTCTGATGGCTACTTCCAGCAGGAGAACGTGCCATGTAACAAAGGACAAATCATCTTAAATTGGTTTCTAGAACAGGTAAATTAGCTCACTGTACTCAAATGGAAGTCACCAGATTTCAATCTAATATAGCATCTTTGAAATATGATGAAAGGTGAGATTCACATCATGGACGTACAGCCAACAAATGTGAGGTAACTGCCTGATGCTATCAAATCAATATCAATGTTCTCACCACTCTTGGCTGGGCGCAGCACCCGGCACTTTTTAGTAACCACCTGACTGTTTTAGGTTTAGTGCTTACTGAAAAGTGTAGACATTTTTACATACTAAAGGGGGTGGACATTAGAAATTTGAAACAAAGTATAGGGAAGGGGTAGAAAGCTGACAGAATCATATGGGTTACTGGATACCTATTGCACAAATCTGTGAACACTAAATTTCTTGTGTTGCACTGCCCAATTTTTGACCACCTAGTTACATTTTCTCTCTACCCTGCTGAAAGAAAATTTCTGGAGAGAACACTGACTATAGACCAAAAATCCCAGAGGCATGCTTCCAGCACGTTGCTGAATCAATGTCATGAACAACTATGAGAGATCTGAAGGCACAAGGGGTACAAACCAGTACTAGCAAACTTAATAAAGTGGTGAGTGTAAATCTTTGTAAAAATGCAAGCTTAGAAATCCTAGACAATGTCAATACTAAAGCTTCAAACCACCATACAACTGTACTTTACAACAGCAAATCATTCAAGAATTCTTAAATATGGACAGTATTTAATTCCTAGGGACAGTGCCTCTTTACCAGAAAGTTTTTAATAGGAATGCACCCTTCCACTGCTTCTCTCGACACACACATTGCGCTATTCCTTGAATCAAAGCACTGTCATCTTCACTATACTTCCTTAGCTGAAACATGTATCACTTTTGCCAGTATTATATAATCATTTATAATAACAAATCACAAGTTTGCATAAAATGTTCTGTCAGTGATCTGGGCAGCAAAATGTAATTTTAGTCTAGTTTTATTATGCCTTGATACAGGAAAATAAGTCATGTCATGAAGGGTAGTACGTGTACACACACATCAGGACAGCCCCCACATCGGCAAAGTTAATATATTAGGAAGTATAGTTTATATGTAAGCACTGAGCTCCCCATGGGAAAAGCACAGAAGGCTGATCAAATATAATCAGTAAAATGGTAGGGAAAAGCAGCTAGCACTGGATGATAGTGGACACTAGAGACTTCCACACAGTGACAAAACACTCAGAGCAATTACCGAGTTGGTTCAGTGATGCAACATCACATCTCTTGGGATTGCTCCTAGCAACGCTACCATAGCATCACAATTTCCAATCTGGCAAATGTAATTTATTATCACTACAACTACCCCAGGGACCTAACCCTTCCTGTTATGTATATGTGGCTTGCAGGCTCTACAATGCTTGAAACACTACACATGTAGGAACGATGCCTTGTAAGACATTCATACACCTTCCAATCAATGTCATAGTTGTGACAAAGTGTGAGGAGAAACACAGGCCGATCGCCTCCACTTTAATTTGCATTAGGCTGAAATGTAAATGCACTTTTGGTTCAGTGACAAATATCCTGTAGGATCCCTTGCTACTTCTTACAGTCTTTTACTTAACCTTCAATGCAGCATTTGGACAAGTGCCCGTGTGGCAGCAACAATGCACAACCAACATGCCATATGGTCATAGACACATTAAACGGCTAATACAGGGGCTACAAGAGGCTGATACCAAGTAAAAATATACAGTTTGTTCAATATCTGTAGGCACCTGTAAAGAGGCCATATAACACATTTCCATAGGACCAGGAATTCTCAATTTTCTGGATACCTATGTTGAATTCCAACATATTCATCAACTTATAATGTATGGCACATTTTCCACTGCTGATGATGATGATAATGAAGAATAATGACTGAAATGATTCATCTCCATTTTATTACCATTCTTTACACCGTCCTGGAAAAAAGAAAACTTACAAAATAGTTACTAAGTAGTTAGCTAATGAAAACCAACAGTCAAGTGCACAGAGTAAACTATTTCTGCTCTTTATTTGGATAAAACATTGAAAATATGCTTTGAAGCAAATGTTTCCAGATGCCCTATAACACACTGTACATGTCCAAAATATGTAGGGCGTGTAATAAACCCTACGCAATCTTAGTTAAAGTTGGGAAAGATTCGACAAACTTACTCAGGAAAGAAGGCGGCTTAAAAAAATGAACTTGTTTAGTTAATAAACATTCCGAGCTGTGTACCTATTCCAGTTTAAATAAACTCTGGTCCCAAGCTAGACCTTAAAAAAGCATCCCTCCCCTTGACAGGAATCTTCCAGTTCATATGTATTATTACCAGGGATGTTTACAGAATTTAATAAAAACTAGGTAGAATAACCACCTAGAAACTATTGCACATTAAAGCTATACCCAGACAGGCATATCGATAACTAAAAATGCAAGCACATTATTATTGAAACATTAAATGAAAGCTGCATATTGCAGCGACTACGTTACAGATGTATAGAATTTCCTGTGTATTCACCCACTTACATGTCTACAGGAAGCCGACATTATCTAAGCATATATAAAATATTCATGAACACTTACAAGTGTATCAGCAAAGCTTTCTCAGTGTGCTAACAAAACGTCAGAATGGACAATTTCCTATTCTCCATCTCAGTTTCCCCTAGAGTATCCAAATGATCATACAAAGCTGAATGTAGGTCATAGTATTGCATTCTATAGACAGAGTGAGAAGGGCTGACATGTGTAACAAAAGTTACAGCTAACAATACCTATACCCTGCGAGCCCTGCTCATCCACTGTAAGGCAGTGGACAAGAACATCTTAACAGGAAAAAACTTTGCTACTATGAATAAACCATTCAATGAGGGAGCTAATAGCACCTCTGGAAATGGGTCTGGCATTGGGTTTCCTGGGAAGTACTTTGACCACAATTATTTCAGATCTTCTGGCATTGACAATAACCTTGTAGAAAAAGGGGGCCCATCTATTTCCTTTATCTTTTCAGTGCTGTCCTGGAGTTTAAACCCAACACCAATATAGATCTACAAGGCTTTCTAGACATCGTAATGAAATTGTTGGATTTATGTGACAGATTTGGAAAATGAACCTTGACATTCTGTCTTTTTTTTTCATATTCCAGATAGACGGGAACAGTAAAGTACAGCTTAGTGGTAAAATAACCATAATATGACAACCTGAAAATGTGGTAAAATGCAAACACCCACATATTTAGCAACTGAAAAATGTAGAGAGAAGGTAGATCATCTGCTATGACTATTCTTTGGTTGGCATAAACATATGTGCTGCAAAAACAAATCTGCATTCCAAAGGCTGCCCATAGTTTCCAGTGTCCATATATTGTAAATGGCATGAATCATATTCTTGCTAATTACTAGCAATGGCTTCATTATTTGGCGGGTAAGTTCTGGTCCCGTCACTGTTCAGTAAGAAGTATAAATATAATAATAATGATCTTTTCATGATAATGTTCCTGAAAAGCTTCTCATTTAACAACCAGTAATCATCCTGAAAAACTTGCAGGAATCAGATGAGGAAACGGGTGGCCTTAATACACCCTCGTTACGCTGTGAACACAGAATAAAAGATAAAAAGGTAATTATTCTGACAATCGCCTTCCAGCCATTTGCACATGCCTGCTTGCTGTATATAATATTCAGATAACAGGAAGGGTCTAGGATGGGTATTATTAGGGAAAAAATGCAAGCTGTATTAAGATAATCCAGATACAGGATAACATAGCAAAGGAAGCAAACTTTAATCAAAAGCTAAAATTGTATTACTCATAGAAATAGGACACGCCAAGTGAGCCATGACAAAGTCTAGTGCATGGAAGAAAGAAGAGACGTAAAGAAACCACCAGAAGGTTTTCATGTGCAATACCCAGGCAAGAATTATTTAGATTAAAGTGCAATCTACCCCTGATAAGAAAGTCAAATCACAAATTTCAAAAAGAAAATATTCACAAGGCACTACACAGAAAAAAAAATATTTACAGTGACAACCATTGACAGTATAGGTTTAAAGTATTTTAAATAGCTTGAAGTTCTCTTTGAACACTTAATTACTTTTAGGGTGTAGTTTTCTTTAAATGTGAGAGAGAACAAAATAGTCATCAAGGACAAAAGCCTCATTTTTATTTCATGGAATCATGTTGTTCTTCCTGTCAAAGCACACATAAAGTGCTCTTTGAAAAAAATCTCCCATAAGACGAGCAAACGGCCAGAGTGAAAACGATTTTCATAAATAAGTAAGTGAACGGTGAAATCTAGTAAGAGCTTCTTTTAGAAATATGACCTAAGTTGGCTGGAAGGAAGGCAACTCATAGGAAAGAACAAAGGCTAAAGGCTTTTTGTTTTGCCGTTTAAAAACATCAATATGATACTAAATTATAAATCCTAAAAATCCAGCACAAGATGGAATGTACATACACAGGCTTTTACCTACAGATAGGTAAATTATGTGCACTATGGTGTGTCATGGTGTCAATTTGAATGGAACCCCATGGACTAACCTAATATTATTATTATTATTATTATTATTATTAAACAGGATTTATATAGCGCCAACATATTACGCAGCGCTGTACTTTAAATAGGGACCTAATAGACCAGGCATGTGTAGCAGTATACAGAAACACATGGTAATGAACACCCAGGCTTGCTAAAGTGACAAATGTACAAAATGTACCAGTATGGGAAAGGTAGTCAAAGGGGCTACAATCCTCTTTGGTTGTAGACCCACCACTGTGCAACACCTCCCCAACCCTATGGATCTCAATCTCTGACTCATTGAAAAACATGCCAGGCAAGCAGGAAGGTTGTGTGGTGCTCTGAACACTTTAGAGATAACAGTATAGGCTTTACAGTTCCTTTTATATAGTAATAAACTTAAGTAAAAGAAAAAAAGAGGGAGTTCAAAAAGTAAAACTGAATTAAACAGATTTTTCTTTTTTCACCTCAGCCGGCACAGACAAATGTAAATGCATATAGGACACAAGTGAAAACAGAAATGACAATGACAGAGAGATTGCTAGATCGAAAACAAAGTTTATGGGTCCATCAGTAATGATTAAACCTTACACAAGCCCCAAAAGATTTGAATGCATTGCCAACAATTTTAATACCAGTGTAAACTCTTTCCATTTTGCAATTCTGAGGCTTTACATGTTTATCATGTATTTATTCCATGCAGCCTCATATTTTAAATTAAAAATTGGTGGTTACATTTGTGTGTGCTAAAATTAGTTTTCAACTTTCAGTTGCAAAAAAATGATTTTCAAACCAAAAATGGCCATTTTATTATGTACAAGCACAAGGTTTAAACTTTCTTTTTAGACACTAAACAAAATCAAGATTGTTATATACTAAACATCCAGATGTGAATTAAATATGCATTTCAACAACTGAACAGGTAGTTCATTAGTAACTGGAGGAAATGGGTTGTATATCTGGCATAAAGAATCCAGTTTAGTTCAACTGGGTCGGGCTAAATAAACCGGCGTCCCATAGCAAGCCTTACCTAAGGCTTTTTCAGTCATTAGTGTATGGTGTGGTGTATTTCCATTAAACAATGCAGGTTTTTACTAGGTAGATGTATAAACAGAGAACAAATTCATACTCACAGAACACAATCTAATAAAATAATGGAGTCACACAACATGAACTATGAGAGCAGGCTGAGGGCCAACATTCCAGAGAGAATTAACTGCAGCTAGCAAGACAATTTTACTGTTTACTGCTTTAATTTGAGTAGCCCGATAATCAACACACATTTATATGAAAAAGGTCATAAGTATTAAAATCTTTTATTCAGTGTTCAACTCAGGATTTTATTTAAAGTCGGGTGGTAAGAAATTGTAGGCAGGTGGCAGCCCCTGTATTGTGACCCAACTGTCCAGTAACCACCCAAAATTAGGCGGGTGGTTAGTGAAAAGTGCTGGGTGGTGCGCTCGACTAAAAGGGGCTGGGGAGAACACTGATTCAACATTAAAGAATGCCTGCTATCTCGGATTGTCAAGGTTGTGGAATCGCCAAGATCATATTATTGTCTGCAGTCAGTCATTCAGTACAAAAGCATGCAGCTAGTGAAAGCAGACCTCAGTCAGTCAGACCAAAAATTGCATGCATGAAAGTCTGTATTCTGTGCAAAGAGAATTACAGTATCCTGTAACATTGCACGACAGTAGATTTTGTCTACTTTAAACTAGATGTATTTGACATTAAAAACATTTTTGATAGGGCATTGCCCTCACATCACACACTGCAAATTGCTACCAGATCAAGAACTGATTGAGATCAGTAGGACCAAATGCAATAAGATGACTGACATTAGTGTGAGAAGAAAGGCCTAGGTGACACGGCAAGTGATCCGGCCTTTTGGATAATTGCCAATGTATGTCTGAGTCTAGGCCAATTTAATCACCTAGGTGAAAGCAAAACAAATGGATTAGTTGCTAAAGCTAAGCTTCAAGATTACCTATATGATATGTAAAGTAACTGCACAAGAAATGTTTAAAGATATGACTCGCCTGGTAAAGAAAATACAGAAATAATCACTATGGGGCAACTTCAAAACATTCTGTGCAAAGGTGAGGCTCTTTGTAGTATTATAAGATGAGCTCCAATCTCTTTCCTTTCATGGCTTTTACTACACGAAACTGATCCATAGCTACTATTACACAAAGAGTCCAAACACAAAACTTTCAACTACAGAGCCTTTATGTTTTATTTTGTTTTATTACCAGATTTAATATATTAAATATACATTTTCATAATATTTGAAAGAATAAAAGATGTTTTATCACATTCAAAGTGTCAGTGATTCGTTTTCAATCATTCTTCCTGGCAAAATTACAGAATTATGAAGGTGACGTTTGCATTTTTTCAGTGTAAATTTCCACTTTGCTTTTATCTGTTGCTCAACCAGACACTTTAACCAAGATACTCAACAAGACTTCCTACCCAGGCACAAGATCTGACACCAAGCCAACCAGTCCTCCCAAATTTTGTTTTCTGCTCACATGAGGAAGCACAAGGTTCCTCATAAAAAAAAAAAAAAAAAAAATGATTTCATCCTACCTGGGAGTAATTAAACATCTACTGGATAGGATGAGGATGCATTACCCCATCAGCCATCCAGGCCAGTCATAGCCATCATGAATTAGAATACCAATTAAAACCCTAACCTAAAAGGATTGGGGCTAAACTATATATTAAGAAATACATCATTATGGCTTTATTAATTTAATAAAAAATTACAAACATTCAGTAGCTTTGAAGCTTCAAAAAATACAAAACAGAGGTTATATTTATTATTTTTATCAAGACACTATATAGTATAAAGCAACAGCAAAAAGCAGAAAAACTATAAAAGAAATTCAGAAACATTTTTGACGCGTTGATAAAAAATAAAGTACATCCTTTTATTATTTCTAAGCGTCCAGAATGGTATTCAGCCAAAAACAGCAAGAAAACTGCATGGAAATGTTTTCATCTCCTGCCACCTGATAGAAGAAGGACAATGAATGGACCTATTAGGCCCAATGTTAACTGTTTTTTTTTTGTAAGCATTTTTAAAACAGTAAACTCCAAGCCCCCAAAGCTTGAAAAAAAGCTCAGTTTTGAGCAATCCCTGAAGACCCATCAATGACGTCTGAGAACTGGACCCAAGATTTTAGTGCATTTGGAATCCAACAGGGAATGAGGCCTGGAACACGTGCAGATCCACAGCAAATTGTGAGTCTGACCAACTGATGTTCTGATCCCTAAATCCCTGCACACATGTATGTGTGCATTATTTTATCTCCTTGTTGTTTTCCTCCAGACAAAGTGATAGAACTCAGATATAATTATTCTTTTGTATACAAGACACAACATGCATACTCTCAATCAAAATTTACCAACATGTCAGATAGAGAATCGCTTAGGTAAGCTAGAAGCTTCCAATTTTTTATCATTTTATCAAATCAAATATCAATCAAAAGTAAAAAAAGAAAATCTGCCTGTTCGTACCAGCCTTACAATTGAAGTTTACTTAGTACATGCACTAAAAACTACACCAGAAACCAGGGCAATAACACAGAGGTTGCTGTAATAATTAAAAATATTCAGATTTCAAAATGTTCGATTACCATGACTGAAAAACACAAACCATAAAAACATACATAACATACATACATGTAATACAAAATATGAAAAACAGAATCACAGCATGCAGTTAGGAATGCTATTCCAACTAACAAATGTCAAAGCATATGCTGATCCTCGGGCACACGGTAACCATGCTGTATCTGCTTTGCTCCTGCACCCTTTCACAATGTGATATTTAGCACCTAGCCAACATGTAAAATCTCAGCATTCTAATCTGGTTTTCCTATAGCTTACACAGAGATTGCCATCACTAAAGTAAGCCAATCATCTCTGTGAAGGAAAATCCAAAAGCCATTTTCCTGCTTATCCTACTTGATCTTTTTACTGCTTTAAATACGATCTGTTCTCTTTAGTCTTGATTTTTATAAAGAACGGTATAACTCTGCTGTGTTTTCGTGTTGAAAGACAGAGCACTATTCTACAGTGACCATTTGGTGTTTTAGATAGACCCTAAAAGGAAAAAAAAAAAAAAAATCATGATTTATGGGGGAAAATGGCCAGCTTACTAAATGCAATAATTACTTTATTCTACAGGGTAGTTGAATAATATAAAATACACAACCAGCCCCTAGGAGATTCACAATATGGCAATTTTTATAAAGCCTTTGGATACTTTCTTTTTTATGGTTTCATTTTGGCCGATCTGTTCTTGTTTTTTTGGTTGCAGGCTCCAGGAAGAACCAGAATGTTTGGTGTGCAGCAACAGAAATGTAAAGCTGCCTATATACACAGCAGAGTGGTTGGTAAAGCAGCTCGATAGGACTGAACAGTGTTCTATAAAAAATAAATATTCATGTTTTCACTTGGAAGAACAATAGAAAGCAGTATAGGTTTTCAAATCAATACATTTACCACATAGGAGCAATCAGCCAGGATGATAACTTTTAACTTGTTTGCACAATTGTATCTCAGGGAGGTAAAATCATTCTCTTCTTTATCCAAAGCAATGAAAAAAAAAGTATTTTTTTCCAATAACACTGATAACAACTATATCAACTATTGTACACCTGAATGCTGCGTAAAAGTAGGATTACCTTTTCAACTACAGGTAAATCAGGTGCAAAATGAACATGAAGTGATCAATCTCTGGTTGTTTCAGTAACCACAAACCAGTTCTGGGGTATTCAGTTCCTAAAGTGTACTGAAAGGCAACATCTTTTTATGGTTTGTAGAGTGTTGGGAAGTTTATATTATTTTTTTATTTATTTCTACTGTTGTCTATGTTTCTCTGCTGGGAGGATGTAGGCTCTTTGTTTTGGTGACAGTACCATGGGTTGAAATTATGAAAAATCCAAACTTTGAGGTTGGTACCAGAACAGTAAAGATAATTGTTCAACTGGACACTAGGAGGATATATCCATCACTTAAATAAATTTCCCCAATGCAACAAAGCCCATTTTTACTATAATAAAAAAAAAATTGTGTTGTGTGGTATAGATACATTGAGGACATTTTTACTTTAATTAAAAGAAATTGATGAGCTTTCAGGAGAGGAACACAGAAACTTATAACCATGACAGAATGAGAAATAATAGAGAATACATTTAACTATCAAAACAATAAACTGCTGGTTTTATGCGTGTTATGTTTTAAGATCAAAGCTTTATTTTGTAATAAATATGTATGCATATATACTAAACGATCACCAAAACTGCTCCAGGCCTGTACGGCTGCCTATTTATCAGCATTGCTTGTCATGTAGAAATACCACAAACAAGGATGATGCTGAGTAATTAATAAACTTGCTGTAATACATTTCAGATGATGAATGTTTTGTTTTCTAAATGACTAATACCATCACTGGTTTTAGAAAGCTTAAGTTTCAGGTAACAATTTACTCCAAAAAGTCTGTAAGGGGTAAGCAGACTGACTGTACTAACCACTACCAATGTAAAGGGAGGGCCTTCCCAAGTAATAAAATTACCAGTCAAGAAGTACACAAAAGAACTACAAACATGTTAGTTTGGCTGATCTATCAGATCAAAAAAATGCCTTCTCTTGGTCACTGGAAAAAATCCAGCAGTTATCAATTTTTATTCAGTATGTAAGAGTATCATATATATATAATAATATATATGATATGGTAATAAGTATCAGATATTTGTGCAGCCCCGATGCTTTAGGGTGGTTCATTTAATGTAAGTGTTGGGGTCATCTATTTATATCCAAATGGACAAAATACCAACCACATGAAGACACATGCAGCAGGTAATCAAGGCAAAAGCAATTGAAGGAGAAGAAGCAACTCTATAGATGTGTGTGCAACCCAAACTGAAGCTACATGGAGCACAAAGAAGATTAACAGGATTACATCCAGTCACATGCAACAGATCTTTTGTAATGCTCCAGGATTCTACAAGGCCATTAGAAAACTTTGAAACACTATTTTATCACTGTATTATTTTTTTTTTCCAAGAAGAATACAAAGAACAAAAGAAAATAGAAGAGGTAGAGTATAATATATTTTGTGCACACAATAGTATCTTTGTAATACCTGCCATAGCTGATTGATACATTTCTTATTCATTACCCTGCTCACCCACGCCTGCCAGTGACTCCTTCCACATTAGGCAATTACCATTCAACAAAACAAGGGAAATATTTGTTTTCTTTTTATCACAGTTGGGTTGAATGTTATTGTGATACTATCAGCCTACTTAACCTGCAACCCAACACCCTGAATGGACTGTAAAATGAAAACAAAATATTTCATTAGGAATACCCTTTTAGGCATAGCTAATTCATGTACATACACATTGATCTTTGTTCTTCTGTTACTGGATCTGTCAGGTGTTTTATGTTTTAGTTTTTTACCCCATTTTAAGCAAACACACGATTTTAAAGAGCATACAGTAAATAATGGTTGTTAAGTATTAAAATTCAGTTTTGTTGCACCCTATAAAGCTGCAGTTTGCCAGACCACCTTTACTACTCCACCATATTGTGGACAGAGCCATGAGCAATCTAAAAGCAACTGAATATCAAAACTGGTATCAATGATATGCAGCATAAAGGATCTTTACAAACCAGGAAAGATTTGAGAGTACTTACTCTGGAAGCAGCATATCTACAAGATTTATTTTAATATTAATTTATTAATTAAATGTATTAAAAATAAACTGTATTTATAAAGCACCAACATATTACGCAGCCCTGTACATTGAATAGGGGTTGCAAATTTCAGACACACACAATGGCCCTGATTCAGTAAAGCTCCCCAAGGCTGTCTCCAGATACACTTTCATCAGTGAAGCTGGGTGATCCAGCAAACCTGGAATTGATTTCTTCAAAGTAATTTGCTAGCAAATGTTTTCAATCCTGGACAGATCCATTTCAGGTTTGCTGGATTAATCATCTTCATTGATAAAAATGTATCCTCTCCAGCTTTAATAAATCAGGGCCAATGACACAGGAGAGCAAAGGACCCTGCCAAAAATAGCTTACAATCTAAGAAGCTTTTATAATAGTTGTCCTCCATGAACATTAATGATTTTGTACTCCACATTCACACTAAATCCTGAAACTATTAATTTGTAAACAAGGAGTGAAGGTGAGTGCTGCAACCAGGAGTCTACAGATATAGAGTGTAATAAAGACTAAAAATAAGCAATTATATGTATTACAAGGAACACGGACATCCCTCATTGTTAAATGAACTGTTTGCCAGCAATCTTGTGTTGCTAGGAACACTTACAACTGTGAGTTTTAAAAATGCAGGTCTGGCAAACAGACCCTAAGGCAGATATACCTATAGGAGCGCCTGAGAGCGCCCATATTCAGGGGCAGTGTGGAAGGGTTTTGTTCACTTAAGGTTTATGGGAATGTAAAGCACACTTAAAACAGGCCAAGTGCAAGTCAGAAGGATCAACAAGGCCACAAGTGGTGGCCACCAGCCTTTGCAGTTAACATGATAATAAGTATCATTCCACTAATTGATCTCATTTGTTGTTTGTAGGTACATTTTAGGGGAAAAAAAACAACAAACATTTCTAGCATTATTATTAAAAAAATATTAATAATAAAAAATAGTATTTATAAAGCGCCAACATATTGCGCAGCGCTGTGCATTAAATAGGGGTTGCAGATGACAGACCGATACAGACAGTGACACAGGAGGGGAGGACCCTGCCCCGAAGAGCTTACATTCTAAGAGGTGGAGGGTACAGATGGAGCAATATGGAAAATCGGCAAGGCAGGCAAGTTCTCAATGTACTAGGCATAGAAAAACACATCACCAGTAGCTTGTCAGTGCACTGTTATAAGCCTATTTAATAAGGATTTGTACAGATCAGATAATTGTGTGCCAACCCCATCTTGTTCTTGTCACCTGCAAATATGTCCTGCAAATCCATGCATTCATACTTCTCCATGTGCCTAACTTTGCCTTCCCCACTTAATATATTTTGGAAACATTTCTGCTTTTCCCTTCATATACATACTAGCAGTACTTTTCCTCCCAATTGTACTCCAGAGAAATCTATGAATCACTGGCAATCAACAATGTTCCCTTCCCCGGAGAATCACAGCATGAGCTTTAGGCTACGTTTAGGCAAAACAAAGAGGCAATGAAACAAGCTGCTGTTTTATAAAATTCTAATAAAGTGCTTTCCTGATAAATGCCAGCCATTTTTGCTCTTAGAAGATGACTGTGAGCAATAAGCATTGCATGCCCTCCATCAAAGCAATAGTTTACAAGGCATGTGGTAGTATCTATAATATGCCAGCTATGGATACAAGATAAACTGGTACCGTCTGGATGCCTCATCCAAAAATAGACACAAGCTGTCACTTACCTCTTTGTCAACATATATAAACATAATCTGTCCATTAATTCATAAAACACACAAAGGAGCCTCCACTGCTATATGTGAAATAATGTACAGGACACACAACCAGCAGATATTTATGGCTAGTAAATACTAAGTCCAGACAGTGGCTACAAGTCTCATGAGAAATTACTACAATTTGTTTAAAAATGCATTAACCTTACCTCTCAGTGAAAGAACATGGGGCCTATTTATCAAAATAAATCCCTTTCACAAAGGCAGACTGTGTTTTGCTCCACACAAAGGGCAGTAATATACCTACAAATTCCATTTGTAATAAAGCATGCGGGGAGGGGTGGTGGAATCACTTTAACTAAGCGTAGACATTCTAACACTGATCATTTACTAAACCTGAGAAATTACACTAAAAACAGAATGCATGTATATATATTCATTTCATTTATCCAGACATGGGGAAAGCAAATTCATGATTACTTTGATGAATATGTATGTGATTGTGTGAATATGGACTGCAATCATCCGGTCACAAACATATTCTTTTCACTTTTTATTAACTATCTTTTCCTGGATGTTTGTTCTGGGTCAGGGACATCAAATTATACAACCAGCATTTTCACAAGGAGGCCTGCAATGGCAGCTCACCTATTTTACTTATGACATATGTACATACCAAACAAGGTGGATTCACAATCAGCCTTGCAGCATCTATTCCAAGCAATGCCCAAACACACATATACAAGAAGTAAAAATGCAGCACAGCAACACACAAACATTGCGTTGTCATAAATAGTGCAGCTGCATTTTGTTGGGTTAAAACCCAGTGCAAAGCTTGGGCTAGCTAAGTGCAACTTGCCCCAACCCAGAAACAAACTGCACTAGGGTGTGTTAAGCTAGGTACACACTTCCAATAATTATCGTTAGAAAACAAACGATTACAACCGATCAACGATTATATTTGAATGATCTTATTGTGAACAATTCTGTACATGGTGTAACGATACGAGCGTTCAAATATAATCCACCAATATTGTAGACACACTATATACAATCGTTTAAACGATGCAGGAAGTGACATGGAAAGACGAAAGTGTATTGGACGACCGTACACCTGATAGAGAACAATTGTTGCTCAATTAGATCGATTATTTCCAGCGACAATCCTCGTTCGTCGGCGATCAGACGTTGTGCACCTTTTTTGTTAACAATTCTTGGACGATCAGACGTTAGTCGTTCGTTTCCAACGACATTTTTTGGAAGTGTGTACGCAGCTTAAGAATCAGCCTAACATAGCACTAATATTTTGATGGCTGTTTCACATGTCAATTAAAGAAAATGGCCTTGAGACACAAGTGATTGCAATCCATTTTATGTGACCCCCTGATGGGAGAGGGCTAAGTAGAACATCTTTTGTTATGTTGCAGTTTCACTCAGTATTGATGTGTTAATTAGCCAAAACCTCACATTCCTGTGCCCAGGACTGTCCTGTCTACTAACAACTGTCTCTGGCTGCATTCAAAGCAAACTGTGCCTGAGATAAGTAAAATGAAATATGTAAACAAATCTTAAGAGGAAGTGATTCTGATAAGAGGATGGCAGAGACACGCTCCAAAACCACAAGCGCCTTATCTGTGTGAACACACTCACAGCAGAATCTTCTGACAGCCCAGTCCCTGGAACCAAGTCACCGCAGTCCAGAGATATCTAGAAATAGTGCAGACAAGGCACAGTGCACAGACATACATAGCTTGAGCCCTGTATCATGTCCATATAGCTACCAGAGCAGGACGCCAATTCTGGAGATTTGAAGGACACCTGTGCTGAGATGTGAAGCCTGACACTGCTGACCTTCTGAAAATGCCTATGGTCCAACTACCTTTAGCTTTAAAGAGGAAGTAAAATGTGTGAGCAGGCAGCTCCATATTGCTGAATAGACCGGTTAATTGGGTTCCCCCCAAAAAAATTGACCTTAGACTGGATTAATGACATATGACTATGATAGGGACATTAGATTGTGGGCTCTTGGAACAGCTAGTGACATGACTATGGATTTTGTAAAGTGCTGCGTAAAATGTCGGCACTGTATAAATACTGTGTAATAATAAGACATGCAAGGCCTATTACCTATTTACAGTCTCCTCAAGAATGTAGACTGAGCTACACATGCACAGCCCAGCGTACAACCACAACATACATAGGGGCCACAATGACTCATTGTGGCACCTATGTATGTGGTAAACGTACGCCGGGCTGCGCATATGAAGCTCAGTGTACATTCCGGAGGAGAGTGTAAATAGGTGTGTATGTGCAGGACAACACTTCAGTGTATCCAGTCATGAGGCTAAGGATACAACACTAAGAAAGGACCAAGTGAAGTTGTTGTCACTAAAAAGTGAGCAAGGGGAGTTTAGTTCTGCTTTATAAACCACTGACCTAAAAAACAAGCATGTAGATCAGGACAATCAAAATCTGAACAGTGGTTGCAGGTCAGTGACCAAAGTTCCATACAGACATCAGATGATTGTCGCTGGAAACAATCCTTCATGATGGTTTCAAATGACAGATGAATGAATGAGTGCTATACACACAGTGCCATCCTGCTGTATGGAGAGGGCAGGGGAGATGAGCGAACAGCATTCCTCCATAGGAATGCACAGCAGTCCGTTCTGATTGGTTGCTCATAAACCTTCTGTGACAACATCAGGGGAAAACTGTACACAGGTCAGATGAGCATGGCTGTTCAACTCGGGTGACAATCATCTGATGTGTACGTAGCTTAAGAATATACTAAAGCCACTGGATCAGCATGACAACCAGGGAACTACTTTCCAAGGAGTGATCAGCAATGGCAATCCCCTGTCCTTAGCACAGGTTTCCATTAATGAGAATAAGAAAGGGTGTTAGTAAATTTAGCCGCCATTAATGGCAATGTTAATTTCACAAACAAGCCCTTGAATTGAGCAATATTAGGGACATGAGGCAGGCAAATGGTTCACCAAACATTCACCTTTACACATCCCTGCTGAATAATGTTTGAATATACAGTGAATGTTTCAACATATAAATACGAAGTATTCCACGTTCAATGTCCCTAATATGCTGTGCCTATAGCAGTGTTTCTCAACCTATTGGGAACTGTTGAAAAAACTTTCAGGTCTTCAGGGAACACCCCGCTATAATCACTATATCCTCAGGTCACATTAGTAAGGTGATTAGTAGGAAGAATGTCTCTTATACTGCTGGGCAGCGGGAAGAATGTCACCATTACAAATAGCCAAAAATATCTTTGACGTCAGTGGGTAAGCTGCTGATTGGTGAGGAAACCTCTGGATGAAGCCGGGGGATCCATGGAACCCTGGCTGGGAAATACTGATTTATATAAAGGCTCCGCATATTGTGAATTATTCTGCAAGGCAGACGAGCCATCCGCAGCATCTTTGTGACATAGAAAGTCACCTAAGTAAAGTGACAGGAGGGTGAAAAGTGTAAACAATGTTTATTACTTTAGATAAGTCAGGCAGCCAGTCTTTCATCTCCCAAGAATGAGGAACTGGCAAACAATGTACAGGTTGAGGAAATACAATTCAATTCCTCCTTGCTGCATTACAAATGTAGCCCTGGAAGGGGTCACAGCACCAGCCTAACTATCCTAGGGTGACACAAACCTGTACATCTGCTGTGTGATTGTGTTACAAAGGACAAAACGCATGGCACCTACAGATCTGATGTGACAAGCAGCAGAAAAGATGCCAGACACAAACACAAAGCAATCAAGCAGCAGGTGTGGGTAAGGGACAATAATGGTGAGAGGTAACACCATGACAAGTTTAGTGTGCCGTACTTAGCTGTAAGTAAAGACCGGCAAGCTTTATATAAAGGATCCCCATAACAATAACAACCCTTTCATTGTCCTGGCATCGCTCACAAGGTGGGTTGCTGTGTGCTGGGTATGACCATGGATCGATCCCTATGGCTGCAATGATAGGGGGTGTCATGCCACATGCATTACCCAGAATGCTCCATTCCTGCAGAAGAGTCAGGTTGCTATGGGTAACACTATGGGCCCCTCAGTGCAGTAACCATGGGACAATGAAAGGAGAATCTGACAGGAAGCCCATGTACTTCTGACAAACACAGCTCAATCACAAAGCATTTACTTATAGGAGATTTACCTAAACTCTGACCAGAATACAGCCATTTACTATAAGAATATAGATGTCAGGGGGCCACCATATACACTGGGTGGGGAGGGCCACTCTTAGGGGCCCCAGGGATCTACTACACTCTGTACCATAATCAATCCCCTGGGGCCCCAGGAAGGTACAATATGGGGCCACACATTGATAAAGCCAGAATGTGTGACATTAGCTGTCACCAGGGGCCACACAACACACACACACACAATACACACAGTGCACACTGCATACCTGAGGGCTCCTGTCAGCCGGGGGCTTCATCACAGCCTGTCTGAAACTATTATCCACATAGGACGCCATGTTGGCGGAGGTAAGTTGCCGGGACCACAGCCCGGAGTCCGGCCGGCTGCTACACAGCGGAGACACAAACTAGTCCGGAGTTGTCTGCTCTATTGTGCGGGGGGCGCCGGGAGGAAAGTGCGGGACAAAGAGGCTCAGCCTGGCACTCATAGACACCCGGGCGGGCACATACTCCCCGCGGGCACACACTGGGGTCTCAGCACTGCAGCCATGGTGAGAGGGGCACACAGGAGCATCACACAGGGCAGGAAGAGGGTGGGGAAGTGCAAGACGTGCAACCCTCCTCTTCCTTCCCCTTCCTGCGCTCCTTACCGGGGACTTGTAGGTTCACTGCTGCTCCCTGGCGGCTCGCTCAGGAACTCCCGGCTGGAGCTGTAATCAGCCGTCCAGACAGGTTGGGCGGGGACGCAGTGTTCTTATGACAACCTTGGAAGTAAGCTGTATGGCCTATTGTGTGACACATTACAAGTGTGTACAAACCTTAGTGTGTGACACA
>NC_092860.1:109562592-109565009 GCF_032062135.1 Pyxicephalus adspersus | reverse complement strand
TGCTTATAGCGGCATTACAAGTGTACTACAAACCTTATTATGTGACACACATACCCTGCTAATAGCGGCATTACAAGTGTGTGCAAACCTTATTGTGTGACACACACTCTGCTCATGGCGGCAATACAAGTTTAGCTTGTGACTGACACTTGTTCACCTCCCACCCTGGCCTTTGCCCTGTCCCTAGTTCTGATATTGCCTGTTTTCTTCCTACCTTGTCCAGCAGCTGTCTGAGGGCCACATCCAGAATATATTGCAGGAACCTCTAGTGAACATTTGCCCTTTTTAAGGCTCACACGCTCCCCTCCATGTGATAAGATCTGCTGCCTGGACTGACCTATCCCTGAGTTCAGACCACTGTCCATGACACCAGTTCAAAATTCAAACACTGTGTTCCAGATCCAGAAAAGTTTGATACTCCCATGTCAAATACTAAAGACAAATGTCTGTGTCTACTGCCCCTTATGCAAAAACTATTAGGTGGCTGTGAACAGAATACAGCCTAGGGCCCAAGTTGCTTGGCTTCATTTCCTCGGTCACTGACCTGGAACAAGAGGACAGAGATAAGAGGTTATGACTGTATATTGTTTGGTGGTGAATTAGATCGTGGTAGGCGGTTATGGGAGGCTACTCCTGACATCATCAGAGGGCCACACATAATATTCAATGTACTGTTACAGATAGCTAACAGAGGCTGCAGGACATGCAACAGAAAATGGGCGAAGACTACAACCATGATGCAAGGGATGGTCAGAGATCTTTAAACATGCAGATGGACATTCATGACATGCTTGTAGAGGCATGTAACATGAAACCCATTTTGAAAGACCAGAGGGAAAAAAAATATATCATAATAAAAGCAATAGACAATACAGGGAACATGGAACAATATATATGCCATAAACAGAACCATTTACCTTCTTTTCCTTCACTGTCTTGAGTAATTAATGCACTGGCTATTATCAGGATGGGGCTTGAGGGACGCTAGGTAATTGCCAAAGGGTCATATGCTGCCTGTGGGCTCCAGGTTAGAATTAGACAGACCCCATAGTAATTTACTCAGCATTTACAACTAGATGCAACAAAGCACCACAGTTCAGTAGTGGGCTGAACTACAAAAATGGCTCGGGCATCCAGAATGCTCAATTCTTGAACTTGGTTCCTACTGCCTTTACAATTCCCCTCATAGACACTGGACTGCTGCTCTATGACTTTTTATTTCCCCCAAGCTGATGCTCAATACATTCCACAGTGAAAACCATATTCAAAGCTACCATTAGATCCATGAAGTCTGAAGGCAGCTGAAATTTTGTGCAAATCTTAATGATATCTGTTAGTATCCCCACTTTTTTTATTCTTGTACCTCCCTTTGGCCATCAAGACCAATCACAATAAATTGCTAGTAAAGAGATTCAGCAGGTAGAAATGACCAGGGTCAGTTTAGGATTTTGTAAAAACCATGAGCTGCCCTTGCTACTGCATCTACTGATCCATATAACCCAATGTAAGTGTGAAAGTCTAGTTTTGTATATATATCCCTGATTGCAGCTTTTTTAGTAAGTGCCCTAATGGTGACAATTTATTCTACCAAAATTAACCAAAGTTTTCCCAATTGTGTATTGCTGAAACATTTCATGATTTATACACAAAATGTAGTGCAATGTAATAAGAAATCACAGCATGGAAGAATAATGTGATAGAAAAATGTCAACTACTTGTTGTAGCCCTTGAACACCTGCACCATGCAAAAGTCATGCACACACCTGCAAAGAATGTGCTTCTTTGCACTTCTAAGGAAATATTTTAAGAAATAGCATTAAATTGTTACTTCAGGTCAGGCTGAGCTAAGCATATTACAGCACAGGGCATTAAACTTTAATTCTCCATAGCACAAACATCATGCTGAAAGTAAATACAAAAGCACAATGAAAAGCCATAAAAACAGCAGTATGATTAGAAAAATTAGTAGTATATATAATGTTCTTATATATGTGTATATAATATGTGTCACATAAACACAGAAGAGGTATCTAACCAAATGGGGGAAGATGATTTCTCCTATATTTAGGGCAGCACAGTGGCTTAGAGGTTAGCACTCTTGCCTTTACAGGTTTGAGTCTCGTCCAGGACACTATCTGCATGGTTGCAGGTTCTCCCCGTGTTTGTGTGGGTTTCTATTGGGTAGTCTAGTTTCCTCCCACTTTCCAAAAAAATGCAGGCTTCCCCTCAAATTGACACAAATAGACTGTTTTAATGACATATGACTATGGTAGGGACATTAGATTGTGAGCCCGTTTGAGGGACAGCTAGTGACATGACTACAAACTTTGTAAAGCACTGCATAATACTGTGTTTCCACGATTTTAAGTCATCCCCATTAAATAAGCCACCCCCGATTTTTGAAAAAATAATTAAAA
>NC_092860.1:109539844-109561935 GCF_032062135.1 Pyxicephalus adspersus | reverse complement strand
ACTGTAGTCTTCTTCATGGAAAAATAAGACATCCCCTGAAAATAAGACCTAGGGCATATTTTGGCATTTCAAAAAATATAAGACAGTGCCAACTACAACCAATACATATATCAACATTCAAAA
The DNA here is from genome assembly GCF_032062135.1 of Pyxicephalus adspersus. Classification (NCBI taxonomy): domain Eukaryota; kingdom Metazoa; phylum Chordata; class Amphibia; order Anura; family Pyxicephalidae; genus Pyxicephalus; species Pyxicephalus adspersus. The sequence continues at coordinate 109,561,812 of NC_092860.1, read as the reverse complement.
TGTCAATCCTTGTTTAAAGTTGACTGGATAGAGGAATCTTTAAATACAAAACTGCACATCCTAATATAATTTCCAACCAATGAGATATTTAATATTTTTATGGAAAAAAGCAAGCAAAAACATATTAAAATAAATAATAAAAAAACTGTGTGCCAGCACTACATCTAATAACATATTCCTTTTTATGTCACATGTTTTCATTCATTTTTCTATAATTACATACAGACCATGCTGGGCAGTGAAGGTGCCAGAAGTTGTGATATGTATTAACACTGCAATGGTGCTTGAAGTACTGTTGCAGTTTTAATTTAATATCTACACCATGATGTTAAAAAGATGACTGTTGCAAATACCCAAAGTGGTTTCTTATTGCTGCATACTGTACACAATATAGTATTGTCCTAAATGCTTTAGGCTACGTACACACATGCAATGGTTCTCGTCCAATAATCAGACGATTAGACGAGAATCACACACGTATGTTCAGCGCTCGTCGTCCACCGTCTAAACGACCTAAACGTCCACCGTCAAGACGATCCATGAACGATGGACGAAAAACGATTGTAATGGAAGTGAAGAGGAGAGGGCACAGCGGGGTGCCAATCCGTCGTTTCCCCCCTCCCCTCTTCATAGAGCAGAATGGTGCTGTATATACAGCACTCGTTCATGGATTGTTCAGTCATTTGTCATTGGAAAGGATCATGAAAGATCCTTTCCAACAACAATTATTGCACGTGTGTATGTAGCTCAACACTATGTGCTGTGTAGTATGTTGCATAGGTCTGACTGCCACATTATCTTGTGTATTACATAGTCCTAACTAGTGTTTATTTTCGTGATACTTGTTAGTTAGTTGAAAACTACGCAGCAACAATGTACTTCATTGCAGTATTTGGTTTCCTGCTATGTACATCAACACACTAACAGAGAATGCATTGTATTTACATTCGTTTCAAGCTTATATGTAAGCATATTTTGTATTCTTTGCTTAGTGGGATGCTGTCGGTAGTCCTGAGCTTCTTTGGGATTAATAGCTCCAAGAAAACAAAGGTGTAATTGTACTTGATGACTATAGATCCTGAGTTGTAAAAGTAAAAAAATATCATGTGGACACTCCTTTTTCTTTTACCACTGGCTTCTTGATTTGTGATGCCTGAAGTTATAAACAGTCTAAAGAGCTTAGAATTTAGATAATCAGGGTTTGGAATCTGGACTGGAGTTGGAGTTGGCTCCCCTATACAGGTAGTCCCCGGGTGAGCCTACGTACAAACGTCCAATGGTTCTCGCCTGATAATCGGCTCAGGGTCGATATCGGACAAGAATCTGGCATGTGTACATCGCTCGTCGTCCATCATCTGAACGACCGTCCTGGCGGATCCACAGACGATGGACGACAAACGATCCTAATGCAAGCGAAGGGGGAGAGTGCGCAGCCAGGTGCCGCTCCGTCGTTCTCCCCCTCCCCTCTCCATAGAGCAGAATGGTGCTGTATGTACAGCACTCTTCCATGCATCGTGCAGTGCTTAGTCGTTGGAAAGGATTGTGAAAGATCCTTTCCACCGGCACGTCTGTACCTAGCTTAACATACATGATAGGGACTGTAGGTTTGTTCTTAAGTTGAAAGTCGGAACAGGTATATTATTTTATTAATATTTTAACAGGTATATTATTTTAATAAATTAAATTGAGACAGATGTTTTTCTTAACATATTATTAGGCATGGTGTCGCTTACTGTATAAAATCATCACTGTGAGCTAATCAAAAACAAAGAAAAAAAACAAAGCAAACAAAAAAAACTTTATGGAGCCTAGACACTCATTAACTTCTGGAGCAAGCTGTGCTATAATATGCAAAAAGAAACAACTGCAGAGTTTGTCTTGGTCATTAAAGAGTTATTAGAGGTTGCAGAAAAGATCACTCACAACCTCAGCTGTGTTTAGAAAAAGATTTCTTCTGTAAGTCATGCAAACTGTCCCCATCAAGCCTCCGTCCTGCACAGGAGCGAGCAGGGAAACCCAGTTCGTATCTGGGAGTTGTCCGTATGTCAGATGTCCTTAACTCGGGGACTACCTGTATTGCTGTTTGGTTCCTACATGGCTCATGAAGGGAGGAGAGAGAGAACCAGGGGGGATTGGAGGTGTCAAGAAAATTACAGAGTAGAGTTTTCACTTGGAACATGGAAGTACAGGTTTACAGTCATGTATAATGGGGACTCCTCTGCCCAAAATGTATAAAGCAAAAATGCTTGACCTGGCAACTGTGGCTGCACCGTGTATATGGTGGAAGGCTCCCTCACCTTAGCAAAGGATAGCTAGAATTGGGCCTCTGGCATGTGCAAGGTGTTTGGCCAGTTCGTTCTGGTAATCCCTTGGGGTCCTTTCCTCACATGCACACATGGTACCTGGTATAGCAGATACCCTTGCTTACTTGCCACAATATTTTTTTTTAATGAATACAAGACTCTAGCGCATATGTGCACCAGTATTCCATGAAATACTGTCTTTATGTTTTAAAAGAACTTTGCAGTGCTCAGGATTGTATCCCATGATTTCAAATTACAGTATATAAAAAATCTTAGTACTACCTATCTTTTTCAGTTCTAAGCAGTATATATTCCTGTGATCCTGAGCATACTGCATGATGTATTGAGAACATTTGAATGCTGTAAACATGTAAGATAGAGTTTTCTTTGTTGTGGAAATTGTGAAAGGCCTGGCAGATTTAGTTCTATAAATAGGGATAATATCCTCACACTACACAGACTTTCCTCTTAATGCTCTTTACAAAGCACACTCAGCACATGTAGGAAACAATGTAAAAACTGTTCTCATGTTGTTAGTTTTTACTGCAAAGGTTTACAAACTTTCTGAAACATTTTAGCCTTGCCTTTGTCATGTGTAACTATACTATCTCACACACTGTATTTGTTTTAGGTACTGTGATGCTAGGGAGATCAGTACATTGCAGGACACTGGTATATTTACAAAATCCATTTATTAAGGGACAAACTTAATCAAAACAGCTCACTTCAGCGTCATGTAACAAAAACAGCTTAGTCCATCAAAACAAAAATAGCTTACATCCGCAAAAAGTTCCAAAACGGTCAGCAAATAAAGTCTGTCCGCCCAAGTGGCTACAGTAGGATTGGACTTGGTACTCACAGGTATTGTTGCCAAATATGCAGGACTGCTTAGTCCACAGGTTGCCAAACCAAATTTCCCGGACTCCTTTGCAGTAAGCAACCTCTTTTCATAGGCACCATGACCTAAAGCAAGGGTGAAAATATCCATCATCTAGGACCCACCCCTGGCATCCTGTACAGAACTGAAAGCTGAATTGAACTCAAAAGGCAAAATAAATGTTCATTTTGCCTAAGTAATACACAATACATTATAAAATGTACATTAACTGAATTGGTTTTATTGTTTTACAATTCTGATTGGCCAACACAGGGCCACACGCCATACTTGTTTTACATGTCTCTCATTATCAGAAATTACTTTATTATTACTGAAAAACCATTACAGACAACTACACAGGCAACATACAAAAGAGAAAAAAAATCTACATTCCACATGCTTGCCATATTTTCATTCCCATCCTATAAAAATTAGAAGGTTAGGGCAAGTCAGAAGCTGCATAACGCAGTCCACGTGGACACATAATGGCTCAGGTATGTTGTAATCTCTTACACAGACATGATTTGAAATACTAAGCAGTTCTTGATTTGAATTTGTGGCTGAATGTATAATGCTGACAATTTCCAAGAACTCTGTAGAGGACACAGCTGCTAGTTATTGAAGAAAGAATTGTCTATTTTTTTTCTTGCTATACACATTCATTTTTCTGTAATCTCTCAACACAGAGGTGTTTAAAAAGCTGCCTTGTGACTTAGTTACTTATCTAACCTTAGTTAATCAGTCTGTGGAATTTTAGGCTGTACAGTAGTACAAAGCTCTTAGGGTTAACTGCTTGTGTTTAGTTCACATTGAACAAAAGAGGCCCTATCTAGTACACAGTGTTCTGTGCTTTTTGAACATTTGAACATTTATAAAAATAGCTCTTTATTAGTAACCTAGGTAATAACACTAAAAAGCACAGTAAATCTACTAAAATATATACAAAAATAGACAGAAACATGTCTTAGGCTGTGAAGCTTGCCAGGTAGAGAGGTGAGGATCAGAGAGGGCCAAGGTTGGTTTTACATGGGCGGTTAAAACTGAACAACTTGGCTTAAAAAGTAAAAAAAAAAAAATAGATTTGTATATTATTCTGGTTATGGGTGGTAATGCTTCAGCTGAGAAATGCACCCTTAGATTAGTGATCAGTGGATAAATGCTTCCTTAGATTAGTAGTCAGTGGATAAATGCCTCCTTAGATTGGTGGTTAGAGGAAAAGGGCCTTCTTAAGCTGCGTACACACCTGCAATTTTTCTCGTTGGAAAGGATCTTTCACGATCCTTTCCAACGAGAAAAGACTGCACGATGCATGAACGATGCTGTACATACAGCACCGTTCATGCTCTATGGAGAGGGGAGGGGGAGAGCGACGGAGCGGCACCCTGCTGCGCGCTCTCCCCTTCCCTTTCATTAGGATCGGTCGTCGTCCATCGTCCATGGATCCGCCAGGACGGTCGTCGGACGATGGACGACGACCGACTGTACACACGGCAGATTTTCGCCCGATAATTGGCCGATACCGATTATCGGGCGAGAAAAATTTGCCGTGTGTACGCAGCTTTAGATTGGTGGTCAGCGAAGATATTCTCCCTTTGATTGATGGTCAGTGGAGAAGCTCTCCTGTACATTCATGTTTAGGGAAGAAGTGTCTCTAGATCACTGATCCAAGGTCAAATGCCCCTTAGATTGGTGGTGAGCAGAGAGGTGCCTCCTTAGATTGGTGGTCAGCGAAGATATTCTCCCTTTTATTGATGGTCAGTGGAGAAACACTCCTGTACATTCGTGATCAGGGAAGAAGTGTCTCTTTAGATCACAGATCAGAGATCAAGAGCCTCTTAGATTGGTGGTGAGCAGAGAAGCACCTCCTTAAATTGGTGATCAGAGGAAAAGGGCCTTCTTAGATTGGTGGTCAGTGGAGATATTCCCCCCTTAGATTGATGGTCAGTAGAGAATCACCCCTGTACATTCGTGGTCAGGGAAGAGGTGTCTCTGTAGATCACTGATCAGAGTACAAGTGCCCCATAGATTAGTGGTCAGTGGAGACGTTTGAAGATAGTTTGAAGTTTGTACAGAAGCTGCTAATGACAGACACATGGAGTATGGGTTGGGATGCTACATATTCTTTACAGCACAATGGGTCAATTTTCTGGAGGCTCAATGCCTTTTTGTACAAAGGCATTGCAGCATAAAGATTCCATTTGCAAGCAGCAGATGTCATGACCTTAGTGTTTCTAAAAATCTCACGCCACCCATGTACAATCTCTTAGGCAGGGGGAAAGTGCCTGCCCATTGCCTTCTGCTGACTCTAAGGGATGAGGGCTGTAAGCAAACAACTCTGCTGGCACTGATACAGCAGCAAGTACTTTTCATGTTTCTCTTTTTGTTCATCCAGTGTGAAATCTATGGGACCATGCAGTGTTAGAATCAAGAGGAACACAAAAAGGATTATGTCCCTACCTTATCGTGACTCACTGCTTAGGTTGCTTCTTCAAAGGGTAACACAATAGTTCAGGCAGCATTCCCAGGTAGTGCCTGAACCACATGATAGCTGATGGCATCAGGTCAAAGGCAGCAGAGAATTATAGTTTATTTGGTGTACACTAGCCTTGCATCTATACTACAGATTGCTTGTTTTATCAGTATATGAAATACCTGACAGTCATTCATTTTCACTTGCTGCACATGCAGAATATACTGTACCAATGAGAGGTGTATTTAGCACAGTGTATACTTTGTTTTCCTGTAATTTTATGTGGGATTTGGATGCATTCTTTTACACTTGCTTAGGAAGGTAGGGTGGGGTGTTCTATCTTAAAAAGATAAGATGGCAAGGGACAGTAGGCTGATTAAAAAAATAGAAAAAAAAATATATATATATATTCTTAACAAACTAAGAATCTTTATGTGCCGCCATAGAGATAAGCATTGAAATACTTTGGCACAATACAGGTGCTGAAGCAAAGATTTTTTCCATTCATTGTAATACACAATATGCATTTGGTTCTGATGAGCAGCAGGGTGAACTGTTTCGCTTTTGGCAGATTTATGTCTGCAGGGAGTGCAGATTTTCCTTTCACGTTCAACTTGTCTATCTTTGTGATGGGTTGCTGTCATGTATCTGTCTTTACAGGCTCAACCACAGTGTTGTCTTTATTTTATAAATCCTTCTTCTTCTCAAAAAGACTGTTTAAATTATTTTTTGGTTCTTCATGCATCAATAAAGGAAAAACCCATATGCCCAAAGGAAAAATTCTGACTTGCAATTTCTCACTGATTTTTATGGAAATAGGTGCCCCTGCAATAGTTTCTGAATTATAGCTTTTCACCTTTAGTTCTTCCTGTTCTTTGCATTACTGTCTTTGGTATTACTAGTGTAAAATTCACGGTAAGTACATGTATCCCAAGTCAGGAGTTCCCAACGCCCAGTCCGCGGGAAAAGGACCCTGCTTGGGGGGTGCACCGGCCAGAGCCGCAGATCATGTCTCCTGCATGAATTGCAGGCCCAGGGCAGTGTGCGGGTTGTGTCTCTGGTCTCTTTAGTGGTCCATGAGCTCCAAAAGGTTGGGGACCACTGTCCTAAGTGATAAAGGTATTTATTATCTCAGATATTACAGTGCTTCCCCTGACAATACTTGCTTTTCTTTACAAAAAAGCACCCTCAGCCACACAGCTTGTAGATCTGTAAAAAAAAATGATGGTGAATGCCTTATTCAGAGACACTGTTACTTTGCCTTGCACAACCAAAATCATACCGATTTTTGTAAATAAGGCTGCACACACACGGTCAATTATTGTCATTTGAAACTTTCTTTTGTGATTAATTTCAGTGACAAAAGACTGAAAGATGATTGAAGCAATGTACACAGAGAGCCGTTCTGTTCTATAAAGAAGTGGGAGAACAAGCAAGCAGCAACCGCGGTGCCCTCCTCCCTTCACTTCTATTGCAGTTGTTCATAGTCTGTTGTACCTGGAATCCGTCAGGATGGATCCATGAACAACGTTGGGGAACTCTGTACACATCAGATTATCCCCCAAGACAAGAAGCACCATTCGTACCAGGTGAGAATCATCTGAGGTGTGTACATGGCCTAAGGCAGACAGACTCTGCACAAAGTTTAGCACAAAGTATGTAGGCAAATAACATGCCAATATTTTACAGACTATAAAAAATTAATGCATGAAAAATGATTAACTGGACAAGAGCACAACTACATTACCTTTATATTAGCTTTTCAAAACAACAAATGGAATAATTTAGAGCCCAGATGAAAGGTTTAGTGCAAAATAAAATGTTTTTATTGGTAAAGTAATACTTTTTTTGTAGAAATGTATGTATCTCCACAAAAAAATAGCACTCCGCAGCACTAGGTCCTATGTTCGAATCTCTGCATGGAGTTTGCAGGTTCTTCCTATGTCTGCTTGGGTTTCCTCCTGTCCTGGTACTCCGGTTTCCTCCCACATTCCAAAAACATGCAGTTAGGTTGATTAGCTTCCCCCCAAATTGACCTTAGACTGTATTAATGACATAGATGGTAAAAACATTAGATTGTGAGCCTTTTTGAGGGACAGCTAGTGACATGACTATGGACGTTGTAAAGCACTGCGTAATATGTCCGCAATATAAAAATACTGGATAATAATAGTGTTAGTGAGAGAGATTGTCTAAAAGCGGGACAGTCCCTCCCCCATTTAAGTGATTCTAGGTATTGTGGGCACTCGAGAAAGCATTGACATATTGGAGATTATAGGATTTGCTTTATAAGTAAGATATAGAGGACAATAGTGTAAATTAATCCAAATAAACCAGGAAGAAATCTTCTAGTGGATTGCCTTTTGTTACAATATTTACATATTTCTTCAAAAGAAAAAAAAAGGACAACCTAAACAAAAAAGATTACATTTATAAAGATATCAAGGAAACATTCTTTATATCCTAACTAGTGTTCTAAGACCTGCTGTCTCTGACATGGAGGCTAGGTTGGAATCATGAATCTTTTAGCATACTGGGATTAGGAAAAAGCTGAGTCACTCAGAATTCCCTGCTGTGTATGTGAAGGGCGCGTTGACTGTACAGCTGTCCCTCAGGAGATAAGGATTCCATTCATTAATCAATGCTCTGAGTTAAACTGATTTTTATTTACCTCCCAATCCGTATTGGAGAGAGTGCAGAACATGGCAAAGAAGATCATACAGTGGACATCTTCAGCAAGATTGGGTAATTAAAACTATCTTTAAAGGAAATGGTGAAAGTCTGCCAACATTTTTTTTAGACTTGTGCATTGCAGCAATATTGTTAAATCCGGTGAGAATTGTAGTGTCCTTCTCTACTAAGGGCCTGTTAACATTACATCACACATGCTGGTTTTCCTTTTAACAACTAGCCAGCAACAGTATAGAATCATTACCCTTGCAGGCCTAGCTGTCAATATATTGCTCATTCAGTGCCCATTCCTAGCAAAAGAGATTTGGTAGTATTCAAGCAAATGAGGGAGCCATTCCACAGAGCCAAGTGGAAGGCTCTACCATGAGGCTATGTTTTCCAAGTGGTACAATTGCCATTGCGACATCAGCCATTGGAGATGCCAGTCTGAGAGCAGAGGAGGGCCCTAGGGAAAAAGTCATTGCGCCATGGGCCTCCCAGGAGAATTCTCCGATCTCACCAGAATGGAAAGCCTGAATGAGAATGCATTTGAAGGAAAGAAATGAGATGTTTTCCAGAAATGACTTTAATGTTGGCTGTGCGACTAGTACCCAACATCAAATTGGGCTTAGGAATGACAAGCCTTTTAGAGCAGTGGTCGCCAACCTTTTCAGGTTTGCGGACCACTAAATTCACCAGCTCCCGACAGTGCATGCGCAGGGAGCCGGGTGTCACTCCCCTAGAAACCTCCCCTAGAGTGACTTCATTATGACATAACCCCTCCCACTCACCCATCGCAGATCTGAGCCTGAAATGGGAGAGTTGTGTCCACGGATACAGCCCGCCCATTTCCCTAAACCGGGGATTTGCACGGGGGACATAGTCCCCAGCTCTGGCCGGTGCGTCCCCCCAGCAGGGTCCTTCTCCTGACCCCGCTCGGGGTTGTACCAACCAGAGCCGCGTACCCCCAAAATTTTCTTGCGGACCAACGGTTGGTGACCGCTGTTTTAGAGAACGGTCCCACCACTTACCAACTGTTGACATAGAGGACCTGCAGGAGCTGCTGGAAGAGATGAAAACCTCAGGGATACTGCAAGATTCTAGACGCCCTAATGCTTCTCCAATTGTGGTGGTATGCAAGAAGAATGGCTCAATCAGGATGTGCGTTGATTACCGCACACTCAACCAACGCACTATCCCTGATCAGTACACTGCCCCTAGCATAGAAGATATACACCGCTTGGTTGGGAGCAAGTAGTTCTGGATTTAAAGAGCGGATACCATCAAATTCCCATGCACCTGGACGACAGGTAGAAGACTGCATTTATCTGCCTATTGGAGTTCTTGGAATGGACTAGGATGCTATCTGGACTTAGTGGGGCGCCAGCCACCTTCCAGGGTCTCATGGAGAAAACTGTGGGAGATATGCACCTATTAGAGGTTGGGGTGTACCTGGATGACGTCATTGTTTTTGGAAAGGCTCTGGAGGAGCATGAAGAAAGATTGCTCAAGTTACTGGACAGGCTAAGGAAAGCTGTCAGAAGCTGTCACCTGAGAAATGCCGAGAAAATGTAGACCATCTGTCACCTATCCAGGCCATGTTGTGTCAGCCAAGGTTATTGCCACTGACCCTAGTAAGATTGAAGCAGTAACTTCATGGCCTTAGCCTTGAACCATCACGAACTCTGGTCCTTCCTAGGATTTTGTGGTTACTATAGAAGATTTCTGGAGGGATTTGCAAAAATTGCACAGCCATTGAACCAGCTGCTGCAGGTTGATCCTGAGGATGAAGAACCTTACATAAAAGGCAAGAGAAAGACAACTGGGGGCCAGCGATGGGCCAAAGAGTTGATAGAAGACAGATCGTCTAGTAAATGTGAGGAAGCTTTCCATAAGTTCAAGTATGTCTTGACCCATACCCCTGTCCTGGCATATGCCGACCCAACTCAGCCGTATGTCCTGCACACAGATGCCAGCCAATAAGGTTTAGGAGGTATATTCCAAGATATAGTTATAGTCCAATCGTGAACTGAGGCCAGTAGCATACATCAGTCGGCGCTTGTCACCAACTGAAAGGAATTATCCAACTCACAAGTTGAAATTCGTTGCTCTTAAGTGGGCTGTGGTTGATAAGCTGTATGGAGCTGAATTTGAGATACATAGTGATAACAATCCACTCACCTATGTGAATACTTCAGCCAAATTAGATGCCACAGGACATCGTTGGTTGGCCGCTTTAGCAAACTACAATTTCAGCTTAAGGTACTGGCCAGGCCAAAACAATGGAGATGCTGATGGACTGTCCAGAAGGCCACATGATAACATGCACCCTATAGATAAGTGGGTTGAAATCCCAGCCCCTGGTGTTAGGGCCATGTGTCAGGGGAGCCTCTGTTGTTACATAAGGCCAGGAGTAGTGGAAACACTGGGACTGCCAGCTGATGGGGTTCCATAATTTTACTGCAATACAGTGACCGTTAGTGCTTTTGCTGTGCCCCCACTCAGTTTAGACCAAGTCTCAGGCCAACCTTGAAATTTATTGAAAAAATTGAGGAAGTTTTTCCTCCTCATTGGATATAAAACCTTTTCATATGGAAACAAGGAGGTTTTGCTTCACATTCTATCTGGAACAAGCCTATAATAAAGATTTATTTTTTCATTTTATTTAAGAAAAAATCTTATGCCTCTTTCTCTATTTGTAGCCTTCTGAGGTAAATTTCAACAGTAACCTTTTTTGCACAGGCTAACATTATTAATAACAATTTTTCTTCTATATAAATCCAACCATTCAAATACATGCCTTCGAGTAGCAAGGAAAAGTTCAGCTGAGGGGAAGTGCTGGAAATGCCAGGCACCCAGATGCTCGGATCCTGGTTCGAGAATAGGGAAAGTTGTAATTGAGGAAAAGACTGGTGTATCTGAAAGCCTCTAACTACACAGGAACGAAAAATGACAACTAATATCACCACTGAAACACTGAACATGCTCATTTGGGTGTGGACAAAACCCTAGGCCTATTAAGAGATAGATTTTATTGGCCAAACTACTGCAACACTTGTTTCAAATGTGTACAACGCAAGCCATTTTCATCCAGGGCTGCTACAATAGGCAGCCTTGAGAGCTCCAGGCCCATGGACTTCTTGTGTTTTGAGCCTGATGAGGGAGATTTAAGAAATGTACTAGTGATTACTAATCACTTCACCAGGTATGCCTAAGCATACTCTACGAAGGATCAAAGGGCTATCACTGAGGCTAAAGTGTTGGTGGAAAGGTTCTTTGTTCATTATGGGCTGCCAAGCAAATCCACTCAGACCAAGGGCGAGATTTTGAAAGCAAGCTCATCAGAAAACTTTTGGCCTTATTGGGTGTGCAGAAGTCTAGGACAACTCCCTATCATCCACAAGGTGATGCCCAGCCTGAACGATTCAAAATAACTCTATGAAATGTGCTGGGGACACTTGCAGAGGAAAAGAAGGCGCACTGGAGCATCAGAAATGACTCCACAGGGTTTTTGCCTTATTTCCGTTGGACACCCCCCCCCTTATTTCTTGATGTTTGGGAGAGAGGCTAGACTGCCAGTGGATGGTGTCTTTGGGGTTACTGCAGATGACACTCCATTTCTGTCCATCAAGGATATGTAAAGCGTCTAAAGCAGAATCTTCAGAAAGCAGGAACAGGCCCAAGTTGCAGCCGGTAACCGACATGATCAGAACAAGAGGAGTTATGACAGAAATGTGAAGTCTTATGGCCTACAGCCCGGTGGCCGTGTGTTAGGAAATCTGGGTATCCCTGGAAAGCACAAGCTAGCTAATCGCTGGAGGTCTCAACCTTACATTGTTTGCACTATATTGCCTAACTTACCAGTTTACCAAATTCGTCCAGAAGGAAAACAAGGGCCTTGTCAAAACCTGGCATCGCAATAATCTTCTGCCAGTTTGGGAGTTTATTAGGCTGCTACCCTTATTATTCTAGTTACTTTTGAATAAAGTCATGCTGCGCTTGTTGGGGAGAATCGCTTCAATCAAAATGACATGGTTGCCCAGAGTTCTACCTGTAAAAATTTCTTATTAGATATTACTAAGCTACAGCAGAAAATAGTAGCACTCATCTGGGGCTCTAGGAGGCCCAGGATTTCCAAGAAGATTCTTTATCGCCAGAAAGCTAGAGGTGGGCCAGCAGTACCACAATTATATCTATATTACCCTGTTTCCCCCATTTTAAGTCATCCCCAATAAATAAGCCACCCCCGATTTTTGAAAAAATAATTAAAATAGGACACTTACCCGTGAATAAGACATCCCCTGAAAATAAGACCCAGGGCATATTTTGGCATTTCAAAAAATATAAGAGAGTGCCTTATAATCAGGGAAACTGTATGTAGCGGCCCAGATAACCCCCTTATTAATGCATTATGAACAGAATGAGATACCGTCATGGGTTCATCTAGAGGAATGGGAGCTATCACAATTATCGATTGAAAATGTTTTATGGGTTACATAATTGAGAAGTAATATCTATAACCCTATATTTATTCATTCATTGCAAATATGGGACCAAGTTAGAAAGCGATAGAGATTGATGACACCGTATATGCCTGCAGCAACAATTTTAGGTAAACCTTTGTTTCAACCAGGTTTTGAGCACTCGGATAGATTTTACTTATAGAGAGAAAACGGTATGTACAGAATTCATCATTTTTTTTTTTAGACACATCAGGTATTGTTCCTTTTGAGACATTTCAAATTAAGTTTGGAATTCCCAATGGAGAAATATTTAGATATTTACAGATTAAGCACTTTTTACAGTCTAGGCTAAGGGATAGTGAGGATATAGGAACTTTAGGTGCATTTGAACAAAAATGTTTACATGGTACAATGGTTAAAGCTCTATTATCAGCTCTATATGACACGTTAGTAACAGCATATACGAAATGTAAACCTACATATATGACACGCTGGCAGGAAGACCTTGGATGTGTCTTGGAGCAAGCAAAGTGGGAACAAATATGGGATACAGCTGTGCATTGTAGTATAAATACCCAGGCACTGGAAGCCAATTAAAAATTGATGATGCGCTGGTATATGGTGCCAGTGTGTTTTAGAGGATGCAATGTAAGGGGACCCTGTACCATTTTTTTGTGGGAGTGCCCCAAGATCAGAAAGTACTTGGCGCAGGTATACCAGATGGCATATACATGGATGGGCAAAGCCTTTCCAAAAAGCCCAGAAGAAGCACTGGTAACTCTCTAGCCATCAAGCTGTGCTAATATTCAATTTAATGTGGTGACATACTTATTTATGTCAGTTAAGATGGTACTGTCAAAAGCTTGGAGGTCTTCCATACCCAGCGTGGAACACGTTAAACAAAAAATCATGTGGTTTCTGGTTAATGAGGAAATGAGGGCGATACATAATGACAATATGTCTAAATTTCAGAAGATTTGGGGACCCTGGATAGAATATTAGATGCCTATGGGCTTGGATCGTACGCTTTTAACAATTTGAATAAATAGTTCATGTCCTGGGAAATCATGAAATTGACTTTGGAGAAGTCTTGATCTTAGTCGGAGTACTACGGCAGTTAGCCTTCATTATTTATAAGATGGGAGGAGTTCCTATTCTAGAAATTTTAAGGTTTACATTATGCTTTAACAAAAAATGTTTTTCTTGGTATTACTGTTGGTATTCTTACACTAGGAAGAATTATTATATTAGAAAAGATAGAAATTCATTCTTTTTCATGCTGCACTTTTAATTTTTTTTTCTGGAAATCACTTTAAATTTATTTATTTCACAAAGGAGGAGATGTCACTTGTTAAGAGTTGATATTATTGCAATAGTTAGAAAGTTATTTATTAAGTATAAATGAAAGATTAACCTGGCACTAAAGGAGGGAGGGGGTTTATATTAGAAAAGATAGAAATTCATTCTTTTTCATGCTGCACTTTTAATTTTTTTTTCTGGAAATCACTTTAAATTTATTTATTTCACAAAGGAGGAGATGTCACTTGTTAAGAGTTGATATTATTGCAATAGTTAGAAAGTTATTTATTAAGTATAAATGAAAGATTAACCTGGCACTAAAGGAGGGAGGGGGTTTATATTAGAAAAGATAGAAATTTACTTATCTTCACATATTTTTTGTTTCCTAAAGAGAATTGAATGTTGTGTTAAAAGTTAAGATTTATAAATTGTAAATGTAAAGTGATAAAGGAGAGGACTTGTATAGAAGCAAGATTATGTTACTGCAACTGTTGGAATATAATAATGAAGGATTATCTTGTATATATTATGAATGTCTTTAATCTTTGAATAACCTGTTATACTGTGTATGAATATATACAATTTTAAAAAAAGATTGAAAATATTCTGTTAAAAAATTAAAACTGAAAATTGCAAGTTGATAGGAAAAGTGTAGTTTTCAACAGAATTGTTTTCAACTTCAAATCATATTTTAGAAGTACTTTTGAACATGATCCAAGTGAAATCCTCATTTTATAATGGTGTAATGCCTTTTCTAATCTCTGTGTTGTGTAGAAATGAGCAATACAACCCATAACACTCATATCTAATTTCCCTTATCATAAAAGTAATTGTATTAAATCCCCATTCATTGTTCGATTAACATGTATTTCTTCTGGATTTTTCCAGGATTGGTCAAGTTGATTTGGTCATCTATGCCATTTTACAGGTAACCTGACACTTAAAGGTCTTCCTATATCCACAGTCCATCTGCCACACAAAGTAACATTTGGTGTTTTAATATGACAGATTGAAGTAACCGAATATGTAGCATATGCCCAAAAATCCCACTGAAGGCTTATCAACCTGTCACATATCAATAACCTAATTTTATTTACCAAATCGGCTTTCAAAAGCTCACACTCTTCAGCAAGGTTAATGATAGAAAGCATAAACAACCTATCTGAGTGTAGGATTAAACACCATCAATTTATTTATTTGTTTACTGCAGTTAGTCCCACACATACCGTATGTCTGCAAAGACTCAAAAATAACACAGATTTTTCTCTTAGTATATATATGGAAATTAGGAATCACTCCACTTCATTATCTGGCTTTTAAAATGTATGGGTAACTGAGAGTGCTGTGTGGGTGCATGGCACACTGTAATATTGTTTAGCACTGCTGCCTCCTATCTCTAAGTTTTGTGCTTGGTTTCTAAACAGGGTATTATGCATGTCCCAATTACATTCTTGTGGTTTTCCTGCAGATGGTTTGTTTTCCTTCCACAGTCTGCTTTCAATGGGTAAACACAGCTAAAAAAAATATTTATGTATACACACACTATGTTTTATATATATATATATATATATATATATATATATATAGTTTGTTATTTTTGTTTTTTTTAGCACATATGGGACATTCTCTTGCTAATTTTTTATAAAATACGATGAAAAATGTCAAGTGCAGTTTTAGTTTGTTTAATATTAAATGTATTTTGTATACTTGATGGTATATTCTATTTAGTATTTTTACTAAATTATTTTATCTTATTTATCTTATATTTAGATTTAGCTCTAACCAGCCGAGGATGATGTTGCTGTACAGTCTGCCCATTGCGAACATGAATGATCAGGAGTTTAATTTTTAACCATGATCCTTTGACCTGTATATTTGTGTGTGGTTGCATATGTGTAGTTTGTATGTAACAAATAGCATGTCTACTTAAAACACACTCAGTTTTTAGCATGCTATAGTCACCCATATCATTTGCCCCAGTTTGGGGCACCAAATGGGGGCTACATCCTTTGATATTGTACACAGTAATTTCTTATTATATAATATTACAATTTTCGTTTTCTGAAAAAGTGTTTCTCAATATGGTATGTCTACTTTGATTATAACACTGAATTTAGTTTGTTTTTTGCAGTTTGTGTATTGTTGGGGAAATGGCAACAGAAGTAAATAAAAAAACACCCATAGTGAAGGGAATTCTTCTCAGACAATAGTTCCAGGAACCCCAATGGAATATCACCCCTAACTTTGTGTTCTTGGAACTGGGAATTAGAAGACATAGGCCACAGGTAATCATACGTGTTCTTTTATTGCAAGACTTGTTTCATTTTTGTATTTCAATACAAAGTTATCTTTTGATGGTTGTTTTAGAATGTGTCCCCTTTTTATGTTAGTGATTTTTTTTTATATATAGGTGGGAATTCGGGCAGCAATACAAAGATCATTAATATCAACAACAATCTTCCTATAAGATTAAGTGCCTAAATTCTCCAAGGCTGGAGAGAATCCACTTTCATCAGTGAAGCTGGGTGATCCAGCAAACCTGGATTTCTTTAAAATCATTTGCTATTTGATAGCATATGTTTTGAATCCTGGACCAGATCCATTCCAAGTGTATCCTCTCCAGCCTTGAAGAACTTTAATAAATCAGGCTCTATATGTGTATTTAACTTATTTCAGCAAAGCTATTCACCCAGGCCTTTCTTGTGTAGACCTCAAAATGTTCTGAGACCGCTGCTGAATGCCATAATTTTGGATGTGATGTCATCAACCCCAGCCGTCCCAGAGCTGTCATTTCAGTGACATTCTATAGCGGTGCTCCTCCTTTAGCAGCCACGTAAAAAGTTATGTAGAAGGGTGAAAGGAGAGATGAAGATGCTGCTTCAACACTGACTATAATTCAACTAACACCCTAGTAAGGGGGAACTGTGGCTGAGTTAGGGAATTTGCTCTTCCTGTAGTGGTTGAACTCCTAAACAAGGCACACTGTAAGTTAATAAAAATGAACTATAAATAAGCATTTGAAATTCTTAATCTGTACTTTTATCTGCAATGTTATTGGGCTGATGGCGGGGTCTCTTTATGCCTTGCAGCCACATCTGTTCCATACCAATAGCCTTTCAAGATTTTACTTGCAGAAACCTCTCCATTAATAAATGACTAAACTGTTTTATAATATCTGTTATTAGCTGTAAATCACTGTTTGTGGCAGCAAGCAAATATTAGACAATGATCTGCAGTGGTGCTTGGAATTGACCCTGCTCTGTGTGCTCAGAGATCTATCCACACATTTGATGTAGTGCTAGTGTTTGCTGATGATTACAATGATGACTGCAACTTTCCTACTGTTGTAGCATTTCCACTTAGGCTATATTTGTTCTGGAATTTATTTTTTATCCCATGTGTCAGTAGGATGATTGGAGGCCTCACATTGAAATTGAAGTTAAGCGTACAACAGAATGTATTTTATGGATTTATTTGTGCTTTATTATCTGTACCATATTTCTTTTAAAATGGCTGCAACAGCCTAAGTACACACTTCTAAAACTAAGCGAAATACACGCACATGAGATAAAAAAAAATATGGGTTATTTCCTACACTAACAAAACTGATGAAATGCCTTTGAAAAGCTGTGAAATGTCTTCATCATTACAAGAACAAGTTCAGCTGAATAAGGCTACTACTAGATAATTTTCAAAGAATCAAAACATTTTCAGTATATGACAATATTTTTTTTAAATTACAAACACAGAAGCAGAATAAATCAACTTGAAAAAATCCAGTAGGCTTTGCAGACGACAGTGTGCTCTTCTTCAGGAAATGTGTTTACTTTCATATGTGCATTTCCATAAATGCGTTTGGTACATCTCTGCAAAAACACCATTGGAGCAGGAACTCACAAAGCTTTAAGCGGACCTAAACTAAAATTTTTACCTTACATAAAAAGACAAATCTTTTATAAAAGGTAAAAATTACCTTTTTTGAGGGGGGAGGGAGGCTAATGGTGATCAAGACAGAACGGGAGCACAGAGCTTCCTGGGACACATACGTCATGGATCCCAGGAGGATTCTGGCTGCTCCTTCTGTGCATGCCCAATCTCGATGGGATAAATAAGATGCCACACATGAGCAGTGAGATCAGCACTTATTTTTTCCCCATCTACATCACCTGATCTCGCGTCTGTGCAGTGAGTTTGGGTGTTAGGAAGAAGGGCATTAAAGATGGTGGCAAAGGAGGAGACTGGGACAAAGCTGGACCCAATCCAGGAACCCCCTCGAGGGATTGATGGATCTTTCCAGTTTACTTCTGCTTTAACTAAGTGTAAGTAAAGACCCCCTTCCCTATCTGAAAAAGCAACTTCAAACTTACTATGTTAATGAAGGACCTACTGACCCATAAAGCCTGCTAGTCCTGTCCCTCTCACTGTAAAGTATCTGTTGACCCACTTCTCACTTTTTAAATATATTGGTACCCATTTGATTGTGCAGATCCAAAAATCTTTCCTCGTTGCTTTTGTTCTCTGAAAAATGAATTGTAATAGCAGCCTGTGTTTCTTGTTCTGTCCACCCTTCTTTCCACTGAACAAACATTCCCAGCTTTCACCACCAAGGGGTTCACTTATACATCAGTGAATATGAAATTCAGCGAAACATTACCTGGTGGAGAATCCATTACTTCAAATAAAACACATAGATCTAAAAGATTCTCCACTAGGGAAGTTACAACAATTTCAATAAAAGCAATCAGATTTGTCTTAATGGTTTCATTGAATCAACTTTGATCGTTCCTGTGGTCGTTCAAAACTAATATTTTATGTCTTCAATTGCCGAAACTTTGGAAACCAAAGTTTGATTTAAACACCAGGTATATGGTCAACTTTAGAATGGTCATGTTATCAGTAACTTTTACTAGGGTCTAACTGCACCAGACTAGGCCTAGTTTAGTTGAGAAACCTACTAATAACACAGCTCAACAACAAAAAGTTTTTTTTCACTTGCCAAGGATTTTTCATTATATTTAGTGTATCTCAGTTCAGCTGAATCCAGATATGACATCATCTTCATTGAATTGGCTCTAGTTCTTGTGATATAGCAGCATATTATTATCAATCTTTATTTACACCAATGTTTTGCATTTTTATCTCATAAATGTTGCATTATTTTCATGAAACTTTCATTTGCCTTCATTTTATTCATACATACATTTTTTGTACGGAAATATTCAAGAAGTTGTTTAAATGACCCTAATGTATTTTGCTACAGTTGTGGTAAATATTCCCACCAAAAACAGAGAAGAAACATTACAGAATTTAGTGAAACAAGCATATCTTGCATATTTTGGTATTAAACTGGGAGACCAAGATAAGTATTGGGCTCCCCATATGGTATGAAAAACTTTAGTAGTGTCTGCGTCAGTGGAAAAATGGAAAACTGAAATTTGGTGTACCTATAGTATGGCGAGAGCCCAAAAATCATCATAATGATTGGTTTTTTTGTGCTGTGAATGTAAAAGGTTTCAATCGTTACAAGAAAAACAAGTGGGACTACCCTGATTTGGAATCAGCAAGATGACCTGTGCCACATGGTGCTGATGTTCCCATACCAGTGTTCAGTACAGTCCCTGATATTCCTGTATCCAACATGGATGATATACAGGGTTTGGAATGTGATCTAGGAGTTAGCAGTGGAAGTGAATATGAAGGAAGTGTTTCATCAAACCAGCATTTTCCCCAAGAAGAGCTCAATGTTTTAATACATGACCTAAGTCTGTCAAAACAAGCATCTGAACTTTTAGCATCCAGGCTAAAAAAAACAAACTGTCTGAGACCGGTAGTTAAAATATTGGTTTATAGGACAAGGGAGGTGACACTCCTACTATATTTCAGTGAAGATGGACACTTTGTGTACTGTTGTAACATCCCTGGACTACTAGCCCATATGGGAGTACCAGAATACCGAGCAGAAGACTGGTGGCTTTTCATAGACAGTTCCACTCGAAGTTTGAAATCTGTTTTACTGCATAATGGCAACTGCTATGCATCAGTTCCAATTGGTCAGTCACCAAGAATATGAAAATATCCAAATGGTCCTATAAAACCTTTGGTATCATGAACACCAATGGTCCATATATGTTGATTTAAAAATGGTGACCTTTCTACTTGGACAGCAAAGTGGATACACAATGTACCCATGTTTCATCTGCTTGTGGGATAGTGGAGCAAAGCAGAATCACTGGAAAAAATGACATGGCTTCCAAGGGAAAACATTAAAAATGGTGCAGTGAACATTATTAACGAGCCAATGAAGCTTTTGCCCAGCACAGCTATGTCATGGTTGTCAAGAACTTCTTGAGTAACCATAAAGCACAGAATTATGAAGAACTGGTACAAAACGTGCTTTTAAACTTTAAAAATGTGGGTGCTACTATGAGCATAAAGGTACACTATCTCCATAGCCATTTGCACAAATTTCCAGAAAACCTTGGCGATTTCAGTGAGGAACAAGGGGAGAGGTTCCATCAAGATATAAAGGTGATGGAAAAAAGGTATCAGGGCAGATGGGATAGACTTATGATGGCAGACTACTGCTGGAGCCTTCAATGTGATTGTCCTGATCATCAACATAAAAGGAAATCATACAAACTGAGTTTTTCAATTACTTCTTTGTGATTGGTTCTGTACATATACTGAATATAGAATATATTGACATAAGTTTTTCAAAAATTTAATTTTGTATACGTAGGCATATCTAGTTTAATTTTGCTTAATCTTCATCATAATTAACTTTCTATAAGGTTACTATTGAGGTCATTATTTAAAAACTACAGCCAATCTAGCAAAACCAATATCATATTTGGAATCTGTGCATCAAACTTAACCTAAATGATTTTAATCTGTTTGGCAAGAAAATGTTTGTTGACCAGTGTGATTGCTAGGAGAATAGACACTGCATAGACATTTTAAAAATGTGCAGTATTGCTTTCTCTGCAAACCAGCTGCAAAACAATAAATTTAAAAAAAAATGGACTAATTTCAGTGTTTTGCAAACTGTTTTAGGCTCTCACATGGTGGAATCATTTAGTGTTTTCTTTGTGTATGAAAGCTATTCTGATTTCCTGCTACTGTAGCAAAGTTCAGTTATATCATGGAAATATTTCTGAATGAGTTCTGGATTCCAGAGTGTTTTCATGGATAAGAAAACAATATATTTGAATTCTTAATTGTGTTTTTGAGATACTCAGGTTCAAGGATCTGACAGAATACAAAGACAGCTATGTTAAGATGTGTTCATATCTTTGTACACATACAGATAAATATACAATAAAGCTACATTGTATAGAAACACTGGACACAGCCCCATTCATACCCATACACTTTCCTGTGTGTTTTGACATATGGGCAACACATTGAAAGCAATACATATTGAATACAATAGTGCTGTTCACATGTCTCTGTGCATTGAAAATATTAGTCTTTTTGCTGACTCTAACTAAAGATAAGGTACTAAAGATTTTGTCTTTTTCCAATTAAACTAAACTATTTATATCTGTCATTCAGTAAGTTATAGCAGCCACATCAGTTTTTTATATGAGTTGTATATAGCCATACTGGGTCCCTCCATCATTTTGCAAATTTAGTAATATGTGTTTATAAAATGCCTTATCTTTATGTGCTTATGTTATCTATTAACAGAACATTACATTACTTACACAGGGGATTGTATTTTTCATGCTTTACAAACAATGAGGGTTTAACCACCTGAGCGTTACACTGAGGTCTAGATTTCTGTACCAAAAGTGATCCACTGTTTTTCATGAATTTTTTTTTTAAATTGTAGACCTGTAACTTACAGAAATATGTCCGAACAGGGGTTCTAGTAGATAATATGA